>NW_004955507.1:1208391-1218344 GCF_000276665.1 Chinchilla lanigera
TTTCCTTTTGAGCAGTTTCTTTCCCTTTCACAGTATCTATTGTACTTTTAGATTTTATTTACTCTTTCAGGTTCTTACACTAGGGAGACAATACAATATTCACATATGTGAGTCTAATTTATTTCACTTATGAGTATAATCTCTAGATGCATTCATTTACCTATAAAAGCATCGAGTTTATCTTTCTTTATAGCTAAGTAATATTCCATTATGTAAAAATGCCACATCTTTCTTATCAATTCCTCAGCTGATGGGCATTTGGATTGCTTCCATGACTTAGCTATTACAAATTGTGCCGCTATAAACATTGGTGCACATACATCAATGTGATATGATTTTTTCAGTTCTTCTGGAAAAATACCCAAAAGGGAAATAGCTGGGTTGAATGGGACCTCTAATCCTAGATTGCTGAGGAATCTCCAAACTGATTTCCACAGTGGTTTCACCAGTCTACACTCCACCAGCAGTGAAGGGTTCCCTTTCCCCGACAGCCTTGCCAGCATTTATTATGGGATGATTTCTTGATGATAGCCATTCTTTCTGGGGTGAGATGGAATCTCAGTGTTGTTTTAATTTGCATTTCTGGAATGACTAATGATCTTGAACGTTTTCTCATGTATTTATTTGCTATTTGTATTTCTTTATCTGAGAAGTGTGTATTCATCTCAGATGCCCATTTCTGTGTTGGGTCTTTGAATTTGGAGGGGCTGATTTTTAAAAATTCTTTATATGTTCTAGATAGAAGTCCTTTGACCAAGGGACAGTTGGGTAAAATTTTTTCCTAATTTGTGGCTTTGCTTTTTCAATAATTTAAAAAAAAATATGCAGGGTCTCACTTTGTTGCTGAGATTGGTCTTGGACCTTGGCTATAAGCAATCCTCCTACCATAGCCCACAACCTCCTGATTTATTGGGACTACAGGTTTGCATCATCACATCAAACCTAACAAATATGTTTTAATCTTTAAGGTGTACAATGTTTTCCCTGCGTTTATTGATTATCTCCCAGGGAGTCACAAAAAAGTACTTAAAAACTTTGCTTATGTAAAAAGTTATGTTTTGGAGAAAGTCAAGGAGCACCAGGAATCCCTGGACATCCACAATCCTCGGGACTTCATTGATTGTTTCCTGATTAGAATGGAACAGGTAAAATGATATTTGCTTGCATTTTGAGGTTCATTGATAAGTTCTATACTTACTGGGAATGTGTAACTGGTCAAGTATGAAACACTTCTTAAGTACCTTAATACCTACTATGTGCATGGATCTGGAGTAAGCATCAGAACTCTTAAACAAATTAGAACACGTGAACTGTTTTTATGTAGTAATAGCCTGGTAAAGGTAAACTGCATGAGGTCTTAGCCACACCAGGACATTCTCGACCTTCTTCAAAAAGGCAAGGGTGGCATCTAAAGTGGTGGAATGGGGGAGGGGCACATTTCACCATTGTTGGAATGGAGAGTGGCAGCTTGATAGTCAGGGAGGACACTGCTAGAAAGCCAGGGAGGGCATTGAAGCAAACTGTTCCAGTCCATGGGGGTTGGGAAAGGGTAAGGGATAGCAAAGGTGGGGACTGCCACTGGAGAAAAATGAAAAAGTGAGGCTCTTCTTGTCAGTCTCCATAGTACATAGGGGATCACTTTAATTCTTCTGTATTTATTTAAGCATTCTTTATGGCTTATAGTCTATTTTGGAAAAAGTTACATTTGCTGTTGAGAAAAATGTATATTCTATTGTTGAACGAAACTCTGTAGATATCTGTTTAGCCCACCTGTTCAGGGGTGTGGTTTAACTCTGATGTTTCTGTGGTTTCTGTCTTGTTGAACTAACCAATTATGAGAGTGGGGTACTGAAGCCCCATTATGATAGTGTTGATATGTATCTGTCCTTTAAGTCTAGTAGTCTTTGTTTTATGAAGTTGGGTGACCTAACATTTGGTGTAATAGATATCTATAATTGTTATCTCTTCCTGTTGAAATATTCCTTTCACCACCATGTACAAGTCATCTTTGTTATTACCTCCATTGTCATATATCATGTATGTGTTTTGTGTAAGAAGAAGGAAAGAGAAAATGGCATCAGCAGTTTATGCTGTTATATCTTTGGCATGAAATATTTTGCATGGTTAACATACTTGCAATAAATGTACAAAATGGAATTTTGAAATAATCAAGAAATAAGGTGTGCAGAAAATGAAGGTTGGGTCAACCAATTCATATTGTGCCATACAATGCAGTGTTATAGTAATAATAATATGGGGTGCATTTTAAAATTTTGCTCATCTTTTGAACTGCCTGATTTATTTTTTAATTTAACATAATGTTAATTAATAATTAAATGATGAAAATTTTAGGAAAAAGACAATAAACATTCTGAATTTACTATGGAAAGCTTGATGGCCACTGTAACTGACCTGTTTGTGGCTGGAACAGAAACAACAAGCACCACGCTGAGATATGGACTCTTGCTCCTGCTAAAGTACCCAGAGGTCACAGGTATGACAATAGAGATGTAGTTAAGGAACTGTGACTCTCTAAATTTTTCTCCAGGTCTTAATTAATGAAATGTCTGTGCTATTCCCTGTCATTTCTACAAATATGATGAAAGAATAAAAATGAGAAAAAATTTAGACAATAGGGGAAAATAAAGAGAGAAGTGAGGTGTGAGCAATAGCAAAACAATCAAGCTGTGGATTTTGGTGACAAAATACACTGAATAAAATGTCTGGATTTTGTAGAAGGGGTGTAATGCAAGCACAGGTAAAGTGAATTGACCTAGCACTGTATGCTGGATGTCTAAGAAACAGAGCACTTTGAATAGTAGTTATGTTCTGAAAACAGGATGCTCTCAGTGGCCAGTTTCCCTCTACCTGTTCATTTGTCAGGAACTCTTTTCTCCTAAAGGAAGGAGAAGCTCTCTCTCTAGAAACTGAATCTCACAGGCCTATTCAGGGACACAAAGAGACAGGGAAAAAATGCACTTAAGTGCTAGAAGTAGGATTAAGTAACAGTCCACATAGTTCTGAGACCCTTAGTTCTTTTCTCCATCTTGTTCCTGAAATTCAGCTGTGGTGTAAACTGCAGAGAGTGAGCAGTGCTGGCGGAAACACCTCCTTTCTGCCCATCTAGAAAGAAAATTCTAACCAAATGTAAGGAAAGTGAATGAAATGAAAGTATTCACCCCAAGACACTGAATTATGGAATTTTAAAGCAGAGAATCAGTGAAACTTTCAGTCATAAAGCAGGTCATATATGAAGATTAAGAATCAGAACGGTAATGCAGTTCTCAAGAGCAGCTGTCATCTTGTGTATTCATAGACAAAGGATATTTTTGTACTTAGAAGTCGGCAAAAAGTTGCTCTCTATTTTTAATTTTTCAGAAAATACTAAAGGATGTATTCCATCCAACTGTCTGAAACCAAAGTAGAGGAAGTCATAGGCTCCAGGAATCAGGCAAGCTCATAGAGGAGGCCATTGGGCACCAGTCCTGGAAGGGGCCAGGTGGAAAGTTGAGTGTGAGGGGAGACACCGAAAACAAAGAGAAATGGTCAATTATTTCATGTCGTTAACAATAGAAAATTATTACTAGGATCTTGAAACATATGTGAACACTTGCAATAATTCTACACTCTCATCTAAAAGTTAGGAATTGAAATAGATACTTTCAAGTCCAAAAATGTACAAAAAATGAAGTATAATTCTAGGTGTTTTATCTGTGAATAATATATTTGAAGTCATATTGATATATACAATGAATATTGATGTAATATGAATTATGATATAATTACATTGAGAAACATGGAGTAAGGGGAAGTGTGTATTTGTGTATGTGTCTGTATATTTTGTATGAGGTGTTGATAGAGATATAAGTCCTCATCACCATTAATAGGAAGTTTTAGAAATTGTCTAAAAGTAGTACTGTCAAGTAACAGAAATACTCATTATGTATAAATATGAACCTAAATTGTGGAAGAAACTTTTGGAATGCTATAGTAAATGCCTTTGAGGAGTGTGAGGATGAGACACATATCATTGCAAGTTGCAAATAAACACACACAATACGCACAAACACATCTACACATACAGATCTCTTAGCAGAATTCAATTTTTTTTTACTGGCATGCATCAATCTATCATTTATTATTTTAATTTGGACAACATACATACATATGTACAAAATACTGTCAGAATCTTCTTGTATAATTTCTTTTGGTTTACAAAAGCAGAACAGCAAAATAACTTGGATCACTAATACTGTAAAAAAATAAAACTGATTAGTTGTAAAGATCAATATCATACAGTATTTCACAAAATTCATCCATTGTAAAAGAACAGCTTGATCTACCTAGACCTAATGGCAAAACCTAATTGTAAACTGAGAAATTAATTAGTTTCTGGAATTATAACGACCACATATAATTCTCAATAGAAGCATGATACGGAGCTTAAAGCCAGGGCACTGTTCCACAATGGCAAAGGGCTTTTTTCTTACCTAACATGGAGAGGAGATATCTTTAACTCTAAAACTACTGAATTTCCAGGACATGACAGCCATCTGCAGTATTAGATAAAAGAACTTTTCCTTCTTTTCAAACAACTGCAATAGTCTTTCAAAAGCTCTGGTTAAAAAAATAGACAAAAATTATTATCGTGCATTTGGATTTTCATGAATTAAATCTAGAATTTAAATTTTAAAGGATCATTGTTACTTTTATATGAAATTAATACTTGTTTTTCAGTTTTCTTTCTGCAAGGACAGTAATTTTTTGAGTCAATATGTATAAGGTATTTATATATTGAAATATTTCATCATTTTTATTCGTATTATCATGTAGAGTAATGTCTAGGTATGTGCAGACTTAGCGTAATACTTAGATTGTAGAAGAATTATGTGTACCCATAGCATAACAATTCTCTCTTCAATTTTAGGTGTACTGATAGCCTTATGATGCTGTTGGCACACATTCATCCATGCTTCGTATAGACTTGTGTTGCTGTGACAGTTATGCCTTATTCTCTTATTCTATCATTTCTTTATTGTGTCTTATCAGCTAAAGTACAAGAAGAGATTGACCGTGTGATTGGCCAAAACCGGAGCCCCTGCATGCAGGACAGGAGCCACATGCCCTACACAGACGCCATGGTGCATGAGATCCAGAGATACATTAACCTCATCCCTAATAACGTGCCCCATGCAGCGACATGTAACCTCAGATTTAGAAACTACTTCATTCCCAAGGTAAGCTTGATTCTCTTATACTGCCCTTCAGTGCTCTGGTAGTTCCCAAATTCACACCATGGCTCCAATTCTCTACCAACACAAGATAATATTAGTGCAAAACTCATACATGTGGCAGCTTGATGGAGTTCGCACTGTTTTTAGAGTTTAGAAAAGTTTGTAGTATGTTTTGATACCTGGTATTGTTCAAATTTGTTCTGCTTTAATAATTGTTTTTATCTATTCTTAGTTATTTATATCTCCAAATAAATGTTAGAAGTCCAGCTTATCAATTTCTCAAGACTGTTTTGAGATTGTTTTCAGGGTAATTAATCAATTTGGAAATTACTGATGTCTTGACATGTTATATCTTTCAATTTATGGATATGATTATGTGTTCAACTTATTTCCTTTTTGAAATTTTCTCAATGTTTTATTTTAAATGCAGTATCTTGAACATCTTAATTTTTTCCTAAATAAATGAGGTATTTTAGTTTATTGCACTTTTTACTTTTCAATATGCCTGTTGTGTCTGACACATGAAAGTATAATTTATTATTTTGATGACCTTATCCCCGGAAAACTTGCTAAATTTACTTAACATGTCAAATACCTTGCTGGTTTATTATTTCTGTCTGCATAATTTGTTACATTTTAATAATTGTTTTATTTCTTATTTTACAACTCATAAATATTTTATTTTTATTTGTTTAAATTAAACTAATTTAAAAACTGATACATAGAACTAGAAAAACTATATATTACTGGGGTACTGCGTGATCCTCATATGCATATATACATTGTGTGATGTTTAAATCAGGTTAAAAATATCTACAGGGTTTCTGCATTAAAATCAAATAAAAATAGATGAAGGAGTTAGATATAGTCCTTCTGAATTTGCTGGAAAAAAAGACTGGTGGATCTCTTGAATACTTAGTCATAGGCAAGGACTTCCTGAACAGAATCTCAGTTATACCAGATATAAAACTATGAATCAACAAATGGGATTATATCAAATTAAAAAGTTTATACATAGCAAAGGAAGAAACCAATAGAATGAAAAGACAAATTACAGGATAGTAAAACATTTTCCCTCAGACAGAGGACCAATATCTAGAATACATAGAAAACTAAAACAGACCAGGCATGGTGGTACATGCCTATAATTCCAGCACTTGGGAGACTGACATAGGAGGATCGCTGTGAGTTTGAGGCCAGCCTGAGCTACATAGTGAGTTCAAGTCCAGCCTGAACTTCATAGCGAGACCCTGCCTTAAAGACAAACAACCACTAACACCACCACCACCACCAACAACAAACAAAAAAACTAAAACAATTCTACTACCCGCAAATAAAAGACCCAATAAAAATTGGCAATTGAAATAAACAGATATTTCTCAAAAGGAGAAGTAGAAATGGCCAATAAGTAGATGACAAAATGTTCAGCATCTCTGGCTATTAGAGAAAAGCAAATCAAGGCAACACTAAAATTTCATCTTATTACAGTATATCCCCAGGAAGTAGCAGTTCAGAGTTCTCGACTTCAGAAGTTTGGGGATTTTCCCTCTAAATTGAACTCACAATTATTTGCAGAAACCCTTGCAATTTGTTGGCTACCACATTAAGCTCCAAAATTGTTTTTTTGGTGGGAGGTTTACAAGTAGCCAATCAGAGAGCATTACTCAGTTCTCCTTTGTGCTGATTGGCTGCTGCTCTGTAGCACATGTCCAACAGGTGCACCACCATTCCTGCATCATTAAAGATTGTTGTGCTGCTGTAGCTATCTAAGGTATTCTCTGTTTTGTTCTTCTTAAACCCTTAAGACCCCTAAGATGCTGCCAAAAAACTCTGTGCCTTCTAAAGCTTCTGGCAATGAACCTAAGCACCAAAAGTTTAAAACACTCCAGGAGAAGGTTGAACTACTGTACAGTATTTTATTAAATTAAATTAGTATACTACTGTACACAATATTTCATTAAAATAAATTGTACAACTTAGAAAGAGATAGTATATTTAGGGTTTACACTAGAAAGATAGGCATTCATAGGCATTTTTCTGACCATATCTGAAATTTGCAGTTTTTCACGATTCGCAGGTGCTGTAGGAATAAAACCCCTGTGACTTTCAGGGTTACTGCACACTGTACAGTAAGAATGGGTATTATCAAGGACTGTAAGAATACCAAATGCTAGTGAGGTTTTGGGGAAAAAGAAACCCTCTTACACTGTTGGTGGGAACATAAACTAGTACAACCACTATGGAAATTAGTACAGAGAGTCTTCAAAAAACTAAATATAGAAATTCCATTTGACCAACTCTATCTCTTCTGGGTATCTTTATGAAAGGGTTAAATAATCATATTATAGTAATATATTTATTACATGTTTATAACAGCACAGTTCACAAATTTTGGAAGTGTTCTATATACCCATAGACAGATGAATAGATGTCTTAGCCATTGTCTTGCTGCTATGACAAAATACCGCAAAACCACAATTTAAAGTAAAAGTTTATTTTGGTTCATGGTTTCAGTCCATGGTCAGCTGACTCCAAGACAAATAAAGCATGAAGATGATACGGCAGTGGAAACTGTTCACGTCAGGGTAGCCAGGAGGCAGAGACAGAAGGGAGGAGTTTGGCATGAGAATACTCACTTTCAGGTTATGCCCACTGACCCACCTCCAACCACACACCACTTTCTGAAAGTACATTTAGCTACAAAGCTCATCAATGGATGAGCCCATTGATGAACATAGCTCCTCTTTTGTCCAAATACCTTTGGGTGAAATATTCAATCTAAGTATAACAAGGGAGAAAGAAAATGTGAACATATACAGTAGACTACTACTCAGACATAAAGAAGTATAAATTTGAGTTATTTGTAGGAAAATGGATGCATCTTGAAAACATAACTTTAAGTGAAGTAAATCAGACACAGAAGTTTAAATAGTATATGATCTCTATAATATGAGAGGATCAAATATAAATAATTTAAAGCAGAAATAAAAGGATATATGGTAGGAAACAGGGATGTAGACTGTGGAGCTGGAAAGAGGACCTCAAAAAGGAGGGAGAGGGGACACTTCAAAGGAAGTGGATGTAAAAATGATCAAGATTTGATATGTACATGTACAAAATTCCCAAGGTGAATGTAATTATTACATATCAATAAGAGACATAGTGCTATTAACCTCCCTTTAAAATACTCCCTCAACAAGAGAAGAATATTGGCAATGAATATTTTACTGTGATAAATTTAAAAAAATTTTTTAAAATTCACTGTTAAAAAATTTATCACAGAAAAATGCTCTTTGCCAATATCCTTCCTCAGAATACTCCCTTTTGCTTTAAATACACCTATTTCATCATTCTTGCCACTTTCTGAGGCAACCCTGGAAATCTTTTGTGATTGTAGCTGCAATGTTGTGACTACCCTAGTGTCCTGAATTAACTCAGCACATGTACCTTTGAAGGTCAGTGTAACTTAGGGGACAAGCCAGAAGTTGCACATACCAGAGCTGATGAGTGAGTTGGATGAGGATGCACTGTAATGTTTTTCTGAGGTTTCCTTTGCATTGGGTGGCACATAGCAGCAGCACTCACTGTTTTTTTTTTTTTTTTATCATACTTGGTAATGACTTTCATGGAAGAGGATATCCAGAACTGTTTCAGAAAGTGGCAATAACAATGGGATAAGTGATCAGAGCAGGGGGGGTGTGGATACTTTGACATTTTAAGGTCTTTTACTGTAAGAATTTTTAAAATTTAAATATTCACCCTATAGTTTGATCACCCCTTGTATGTCCTCAAACATTTACCATTTTCCTGTAGTGAACACATGCAAAATATTTTCTTTTGGATTTTAAAGAAATAGAATACACATTGACTATCTACAACAGATTTATCCAACTCACATCTTGCCTTTTTTGCCCTCTTTTTGATGTTATAATAAAAATATTAAAATGTTTTGTTATTTATATATAGTAATATATGCTTTTGATAAAGGCCAAGATAATTCCTCTTCATTCAGTGTAACCCCAGGGAAACCAAAAGTTTAGATAACCATGGTAGTAGTATCCCCTTACTGTACAATAAATACTCAGCTAGAACTTCTTATTTTTATTTAACTATGACTTAGTACATGTTTTAGTTACTTTTCTCTTGTTGCTGAGATGGAATACCTGAAGAAAAAAATTAAGAAAGGAAAGGTTTAGTTAGCTCACAGTTTGAGGAGGTTTCATTCTATAATCAACTGGCTCCAAGGCATGGTGGCATGGCAGAGGAGCAACAGTTCATGGTGGCCATAAGACAGCAAAAGCAGCAAGAGCAAAGAGGGAGGAGCAAGAGAGCAAGCCTCTTTCCTTCCCCTATATTGTATGCAGGCTACCCACCCCAGAGCAGGTGTCACATTCACACCCATAATCTCAGCACTGGGCCATGAATCAATCAAAAACTCTGGAAGTCTGTCCCATGACTGAATCAGGCTTTGGGGGTACATCTAGACACAAACAGTACACATTGATCAATCTTTCTCCTATCTTCCTTCCCTCCTACTTTCCTCAGACTTTTGTAGTTACCATTTTACTTTCTTTTTTTTTATTTTTTATTTTTAAAGAGTAAAAGAAGGATAACATAATAATGGGGGGGGCTTACGAAATTACAGACAAAGTGGTAGGAAATTATCAATGGTTATTGTTTTACATATTGTTATCTACAAGATAGTTTCTCAGGAAAACA
>NW_004955507.1:1218739-1228132 GCF_000276665.1 Chinchilla lanigera
TATAGTAATATATGCTTTTGATAAAGGCCAAGATAATTCCTCTTCATTCAGTGTAACCCCAGGGAAACCAAAAGTTTAGATAACCATGGTAGTAGTATCCCCTTACTGTACAATAAATACTCAGCTAGAACTTTTTATTTTTATTTAACCATGACTTAGTACATGTTTTAGTTACTTTTCTCTTGTTGCTGAGACGGAATACCTGATGCCCAAAATTAAGAAAGGAAAAGTTTAGTTAGCAAATAGTTTGTGGAGGTTTCATTCTATAATCAGCTGGCTCCAAGGCATGTTGGTATGATAGAGGAGCAACAGTTCATGGTGGCCAGAAGACAGCAAAAGCAGCAAGAGCAAAGAGGGAGGAGCAAGAGAGCAAGACTCTTTCCTTCCCCTATATTGTATGCAGGCTACCCACCCCAGAGAAGCCATCACATTCACACCCATAACCCCAGCATTGGACCATGGATCAATCAAAAACTCTAGAAGTCTGTCCCATGACTGCCTCAGGCTTTGGGGGTACATCTAGACACAAACAGTACACATTGATCAATCTTTCTGCTATCTTTCTTCTCTCCTACTTTCCTCAGACTTTTGTAACTACCATTTTACTTTCAACTTGAAAGATCAACATATTTTTTGAGACAGGGGTTTGCTATATGGCCCAGGTTGGCTCTATCGTGTGATCTTCCTGCCCAAGTCTCCTAAGGGCTAGAATTACAGGTGTATGCTGCCATCCCTGGCATGATCAATTTTTTAATGTTTTATATGTGAATGAGCACATGCAGTACTTGTCTTTCCATGCCTGGCTTATTTCACTCAACATGATGATCTCCAGTTCCATCTATGTTGTCTTAAATGACAAGATTGCATTTTCTTTTCTTTTCTTTATCCATTCTTCAGCTGATAAATCCTTAGATTGCTTGTGTTTGTTAGCTATTGTGCATGGTGTTGCAGTAAACAGCAGGGTGGTGATGTTTCTTTGTTATACTGATTTCCAGCCATTTGGTTGTATACCAAGTGCTCAGATTGCTAGATTATATGGTATTTCTATTGTTAATTTTTTGGGGAATTTCCATATTCTTTTCCAAAATGGATGTACTAATTTACAAATTACCAACAATGTGCAAGAGTTTCCTTTTTTCCACATCCACAGTAGTACTTTGTATTGCACATGTGGGCCTTGAGCTTGTGGTTCTTCCACATCAGCCTTTTGACTAGTAGTGATTACAGGTATATGTCACTATGCCTTACGTGTTACCTGAATTTTAATTGGGTTACTTATTTATTTTTCATTGGGGTTTTGAAATTCCACATATATTCTAGAAATGTATAGATCATAAATATTTTCTCCCATTATCTAGGTTATCTTCTCTCTCTGATACTTGTTTTCTTTACTCCTCAGAAGCTTTTTAATTAGATTTAACCCCCTTTGTCCATGTTAGATATAGTTTCCTGTGCTTTTGGGGTCTTGTCTGAAAAATCTTTGCCCATTCTGAAGAATTTCCCATATTTTCTTCTAGTAATTTGATTGTTTCAGGACCTACATTTAAGTATTTTATCCATTTTCCTTTGATTTATGTTACTTGGTGGGGGTTATGGGACTAGTTTCATTCTTCTACTAATTAGGTGTAGAATGTCATTGGTATTTTGATAGGGATTGCATTGAATCTGTAGATTGCATTGGGCAGTATGGATAGTTTAACAGTTTTGATTCATCTAGTCCACAAATGCAGGCTGTATTTCCATTTTTCAGTGTCCTCTTTACTCTTTTTTTTGTCAAAGTTTTTTTCTCAGGTTTTCTATTTCTTCATGATGCAGTCATGCTAACATGTATGTACTTATCCAAATATTTGTTCATTTTTTCTAGATAATTAAGCTTGCTCTATGATCTGATAATATGTTTGAAATAATTTCAATTCTTTTGTATTTATTTAAGCAAACTTTATGGCCTAACATGTGACATATTTTGGAGAAAGTTCTGTATGCTGCCAAGAATATGTTCTGTTGTTGGGTGCAATACTCTATAAATATCTACTACCTATGTTTGTTGAAAGGTGTGGTTCAACTCTGTCTTAGTGATTTTTCTTGTTCCTGGGAAAAAATACCCAACACCCTCAAGTTACGAGATGAAAATTTTATCTGGCTCGCAGTTTGTACAAGTTTCCATGAATAGTCAACTTGCTCCAAGGCAAAGTGGCATGACAGACAGGCATCATAGAGCAGAAACAGTTCATGGTAGAGAGAAAGTAACAAAGCAAGCAAACACAGCAAGCAGCATCTTTCTTCCCCTTTTATATTGTATCTAAGCTACTTGAATTAGAGTTGTACCAAACCAATCAATGGATAGATTTAGTAATCATACACACTTAGTTCCAATATCACACATTCTAGATTCAGCCACCTCTAAAAAAGCCCTGCCTATGACTACATATGGTTTTGGTGGACCATTTAGACATAAGCCATAACAAACTGATTTTTTGGCATGAATGTAAAACATTTTTGCCTTGTTAGTACATGTATGCAGTACATAATGTTTACATTCATTGTGGGAACTTGAATTAAGATGTGTTATATAACACATCTTAATTCCTTCTTTAAATCCTCTTTTCCTTCCCTCCCTCCCCTCTCCACTCATCCCTTAGACCCCTTCTTTTTTTGTACTTTTTGCAATATGTAATGTTTACATTCCTTGTGTGGAGTTGGTACATGTACATAACACATCCCAGTTCCTTTATGTTCATCCATTATTCCTTCCCTCACTCTCTCTTCCTTCCATTTCTTGATCCCCTTTCCCTTTGAGAGTGATATATCTCCCTTCTTCCCAATATCTATATTTTATTTTGCTCTTTATTTTTACTCTGTGTTTCTCATATAAGAGGATCAATGTGACATTTAAGATTATGTGTCTGATTTATTTCATTTGATATTATGGCCTCACGGTACATCCATTTTCTTACAAGTGACTGAAATTCACCTTTATGGCAGAGTAGTGCTCCATGGTATGTAATATCACATTTTTAAAATCCGTTCATCTGTTGGTGTACATATGGGCAGCTTTCAAGATTTAGCTATTCTGAATTATGCTGCTATAAATAGGATATGTATATAGCTCTACAATATGATGTCTTTAACTCTTTTGGAAAGACAGCTAAAAGGGAAATAGCTGGGTCAAATGGAATTTCTAGCTTTAGTTTTTTTGAGATATCTCCATACTGATATCCACAGTGAATGCATTAGTTGTACAAGCTAAATAGATGAGATACCTTTTCACCCATTTATTGATGAAGTCAAAAGCTGAAAAACATTGTGTTGGTGAGCAGGAATATAAATGAATACTTGTATGTACTGCTTGCAAGATGTAAATAACTACATCTTTTTTGAAGTAAAATTTGATAATGTCTGCTAAAATAAAATGTAATATCATATAGGGCAAGATTACCAACCCTTGGTGTCTATATGATGCTTGGTGGTAAGCTAGTGGAAGCATGTCCATAGATTTTTGCCATTGCATCATTACATATAACAGAAAATTTCAAACCACCTAAATGTTCAACAGTAACGTAATGAAATATTTATCTTATGTAGCTTGAGTAAGGCAGATGTATATTTGTTAATATGGGATAATATTCAAATTATTCTAATATATATAGTAATGAAGGTATAATTGATGCTTTCCTTTGGGGTTAAAAAGTCTACAAAGTGATAAGTAGTATCACTCTATTTAGATTTATCTGCCTGATACACACAATGTCTCTAAAAGTGCATGTCCAATGGAAGAACACGATAGTGGTTGATGGGAACTTTTGTTCGTGGAAATTCTAAACACCTGTGTGTGCTTAGATGGGAGGAAGATTTACTTTTCACAAGATTAATGAATTAATGTTACATTCTACTTTTAAATTAAAAAAACATTATGTAATGTAAAATTTACCCCTTTAAGTATAGAGCTCAATAGATTTTGACGAACACACACATTCATGTAACCAACAAAGCAGTCAATATATAAAACATTTCCATCTTTTAAAAATTTCCTTCATGTTGCTTTGGAATCAAAATCTTTCTGTTACTTGTAGACCCCAATAACCATTGATTTTATTTTTACGCTTATCATTTTACCTTTTCAAGATTGTAAATAATGAGATTAATGGAATAATTTAAAATCAATACCAGCCTTTTTTTATGTGGCAGAATGTGTGTGAGATTCATTCTTGTTATTGTACTTTAGTTTATTTTTTTTGATTTGTGAGTAGGATTCCATAATTAGGAGAACCATGTACTGTGTATCTGGTCTCTAGTTGTTGGGTATTTGGGTTACTTTTAGTTTTTGACTATTTTAATAAAGGTGCTTTGAACATTTGCATACAGTTTCCTGTGTGAACATAAATTTCCATTTCTATTAAAAATACCTAGAGGTGAGACTGTTGCTAAAGTGTAAACCTTTGTCACAATCAAACAGTTTTGTAGTGTGGTTGTGCCATTTTACATTCCCACTATCGATGTATGACAGCTCCATTTGCTGCACGTGTTCTCCACACTCCTTCACTGGTTGTTTTTCTGTATTTTGGCCACTATAGTTGTTGCGGTGACATCACATTTTGTTTTAACTCTTATTTCCTTGGTAAATAAAAATGTTTGGCCATTTCTCGTGTGTTGATTCATTTATCTTCTTTGATACCATCTATGCTCAAATTATATAATCATTTTTACTGGGGTGCTGGTATTCTTATTTTTAATTATTGCTCTTTACACTTTTTTATAAATTTTTCTATGATAACTTTTATAAATATTTACTTCTATGCTGTGCTATTCTCTTTTTATATAACTTTTGGTTCCTTAAAATATCTTTCAAAGAGCAGAAGTTTTAAATTTCTATGGAGCCCATTTTGTGAATGATTTTCATTTGGTCAGTGATTTAATTTGTTCCTTCTGATTCTTTTTTCATATAACATATTATTTGCCAGCACAAAGTATCAAGTACTTACTCTTAGGTATTTTTCTACCTCTTATATTTTTAGCTGTTACATATAGGTCTATGTTTTATTGAAAGTTCACTTTCACTTATGGTATAGAGTAATGTTCACCCTTCTTTTCTTCATGGATATTCAACTATTTCACCCTTTTTGATAAAATATATCTGTTTTTGTAATTTAGATTCACATATTCTTTATTGCTTTTTTGAACAAATACCAAGTAACAATTTAAACAAGTAATAAGTTAAATTGTTTTAAAATAAAATTGTAGACTTAAGTATTAATTTCTCTCCAAGTTTGAATTGAAAAATTTAAAAAATAAATAATATTTAAAAACAATGTGTGTGGATACACAGAAAACACATATATCATATATAAAATGCATATATGTACATTTCTATCTGCCTTATCTAATCTGTCACACTCCACATCTAATACTTCTATTTATGTCTTCCAAGAGTAAAAACTTCCTGCTACACAACAGTAACTGCAGTTACATTCAAGAAATTATCAATAGGATAATACAACATAAAGTCTATAATTACATATTTCTAGTTACCCAAAATGTTTATAGTTTTTGGAGAACTTCCCATAATGCAGTGAAGAAACAAGCCCTTAATCTGGTTATCTTGTTCATTTAGTTCTCTCAAATCAAGAACATTTACTTTTCCTTTGTGTCATTTTGATACAATGAAACATTTGAAGAGTTGAAGCCACTGTCCTGTAAAATGTCCCTTAGTCCGGTTTTATGTAAGTGTTTTCCTGGAGATTAGATTCCAGTGATGTGTTTTGGGCAAGGACATTATGTGATGTTTGTTATATATGTCTCACTGCATCACGTTGTGCCTGGGCTGCATAATTTCACTTTGTCCCATTATTAATGATGCTTAAGTTAGCACTTAGTAAGGAGTTGTTGTCTAGATCTCTCCATTGTTGGGTCTCTGGTTTTGAAAGCAATTAATTTTTAAAAATGGATGGTCCTTTAAGACATTGTAAATATTCTATTTGCCAATTTGCCTAAAGTCTTAACATTGATGGATGATGCTTGCTAAAAGTTGATGACCTTAGTTGCACTGTTGGGAAATGACTAATTTTCTTTGCTGTGTTTTAGGATTCATCTGTAATAAGGAATATCCCCATTTTTTAAATTAAGAGAAACACATTTCATTCCAGTGATAAAAATAAGTGTCAGTGTACTTGTTGATATCATTCCCCAAATCATCTGTTAGTAGATCAAACTTCCACTTAAGAATGACCAAAATGAAGGAGTTCTAAATACTCCTGATTTTTCAAGGGTGAGTGCAGTTTTCCATTTTAAGTGATAATCTACACACAAATTGTGTAAAACCTGAAGTAATGAAATAGAGCAACAGAATGAAATAACCAGTTGCCAGGTTGGTAATAAGTAGAGAAGAGTAGGAAAATTTTATACCCAAATTCCCGAGTACTTAGTGTTTGAACTGCTAATGGAAGTCACCTTAGCAAAGTAACTGCTTCTGCCTTTAAACTTGTCTTTGCTAGTATTTGGCCTGTTTGTTTGGAAGCGTTACTACTTTTCTTTGAATATGGGCTTCCTCATTCATAAATCAGAGATTGTTCTAGATGGCTTCCAACATTTCTATTGACTCAAATTCTTTATAACTCATCTGCCATTTCCAGGGCACAGATTTAATAACATCACTGACTTCTGTGCTGCATGATGACCAAGAATTCCCCAATCCAGAGGTATTTGATCCTGGCCACTTTCTGGATGAGAATGGCAACTTTAAGAAAAGTGACTACTTCATGCCTTTCTCGACAGGTAATAGAATTTCTATATGTACTTTTGGGGACAAAATAAGGTTTTAGGATCAGATGCAACCTGCACAGTGCCTCTCTAGTGCTGGTACATTTGCTCTTTGTGTGTTATCAGGAGCACAACTCCATTACCCTTGCACTTTCCCTGATCATAGTATATCCTAATGATTAGTACATATTAGTGGGGCTTTGCAAAATGTCTGACACAGTCTTACTAATTGGGTAAACTAGAGTAGAGGTCAAATGAATTCTGCCTCTGGATATATCATGGAGCTACCCAGAAGTTCCTCTTAGAAGTGAAACTTATTTAGCCTTTCTGTAGCTGCATGACAAAGGCATTTTTGTATACCTTTGGGTGTCTATGCTGCAGTGTCCCTCACTCCTAGACTGAGCTGGGTGGATGCAAGTATCCTACACATGTGTGTGTTCCCTCCTGAGTTAGAGAAGAGTAAAGAGATCATTAATCCAGCAAATTGCTAGGGAGGGTAGAGGGGGAAGTTGTTTGCATTTTTGCTTTTTTATACCTTGACACATTCTAACAGGAGAAAGGACAGTGAAAGTGGCTCATGGTAGGTTTGGAGCAAGGAATGAAGAGATGGCAGGGTACTCCACAGGATTAGTGGGGTATAGGAGAGTCCACTTTTTGTAGATGCAGGAGTCAGACTCTGCAAAAAACAAAAGAAAACAGACTGAGAAAAACTTTAGCAATGTGAATGGACATTCTGCAGTGGTTCCAGAGCACAGTGGTGTTCCTTCACTCGTGATCATGCATCTTGAACATTCAGTCTCATGGCTAAATTGTGCATGCTGAGAATCTAGATATGGAGTTGCCTTCATTTTTTGCTATGGAGATGATGCCTTTGTTGGGTCTGAAACCTACATATCAAGATGTCAAGAACTGAGCCCTTCTTTTACGGGACTCATTTTGCCAAGAATGAAAAAACCAACAGAATAGTATTCACAGTGTATATTTCTGAGGGTGAGATTCTGTTTCCTGAGATTATAATCATTATAAAAAGAAAATTATACAGGACATACATCCATAAGAAGAATAAGAGTGGCAGTTTTTAGCCAAATTGAACAGCATAAGATAAAAATTTCATGGTGCTGGAGACTGAAGAAGAGGGGCCATGCCCAAATCTTAAAGGAAAGATTGTAAGAAATGGAAACAGAGAGATTGAACAACAGAGAGGGAACAGGATGTGAAAGGCCAAGTTAAGGTCATGTGACCTTATCCCATAAGACAGGCAGGAGAGCCATTTAAAGTTTTAAAGTGAGAGAGTGACATGTGTAGGCAAGTGACTTTGAAGTTACAGTAGGGAAAAATAATCTATGGCTCAGTATTGTTTCAGAGAAACATTTTTGTGTTGATCCTTCTCTCTTTAATCCAGTGGAAAAAATGGAGTTTTCTTTTTAGAAAAAGAGTTTTGCAAATTTGAAATGTCAGAAAAGCAATTATAATGTGTGAATAAGTATTTAATTGTGATGTATGTACTGTATTTGGGAATGAAATGTGTCTGATGACTTGAGCTATAAAGTAGAAAGCAAGTGTGTCCATTTTTCTCTGTATCTGTCTTTTCAACAACCTCATATTTTACATAGTCATAAATTAGTTACTGTATCTTTTTTGTTACAGTTCAAAACCTCATGTTTAAGGAAGGAATCCTGTATGTTTGCTATTTTTCAGGAAAACGGATGTGTGTGGGAGAGGGCCTGGCTCGCATGGAGCTGTTTTTATTCCTGACCACCATTTTACAGAATTTTAATCTGAAGTCCTTAGTTGATCCGAAGGACATTGAAACCATCCCAATTGCTAATACATTTGGCCATGTGCCACCTTTATACAAGCTCTGCTTTATTTCTATCTGAAGAGTGGTGCAATGCTTGGTTACTGCTGTTCTGTCACTTGCAACTTTATCTCAACAGGGGCATAATCCATCTCCTTCCCATGATTATGGGTATATTCCCTCAGATCTTCTCTTACATCTTGCCAATCTCTCATAATCCAGTGAACATCCAACCCTCATTAAGGAGAATATTATGATCACTACACAAATATATCTGCAATCCTCTACATTCTGCAACAATTGTATTGAACATCACAAGTGCTAATACTTAGCCAGTGCCAAGTTACTGGAATGATGTCAGTATTAAACAACAAATGATTTCATTATTATTAAATCTCATTATTAAGTGATCTCACTATTAAGCAATGTATGATTTAATGTGATAATTCAGAGCCATTCTCCAGTTTTGTGAATAAAAAGTATTAATTCCTGGGCTGTGTTTCAGACTTTCCTTTTTTTGCACATAATGTAGATAAGAAATGAATCTCAAGTATCACGCTGTCATTCATAATGATCTGCATAGAAAGGGCCCAAGAAGAAGGCAGAAAATCTGTATTGGCTGAGTATCTCTTATAGTTATGGGTGATTTGTATTTGAAAGACAGAAACTACTTGCAGGTGTAGCAATGACTGTAGGGAAACATTAAGGGAGTCAACTACAGGGCAGGTAAACATTAGGTGTTAGTATATCTCAGCCCTTTGCTTTGATGTTAATCTCAACAGAAAGAATTGGAGTATTCTTTTCCCTTTGTGTTTTCAACTTAGAGTATGAAATAATTTATG
>NW_004955507.1:1229703-1231150 GCF_000276665.1 Chinchilla lanigera
TTTTAATGTAAACCTTTACAGCAACCATGCTCTCCTTTACCCCAACTTTGTTAGTACTTCCTGATAAAACTACTAAAAAACTAAATCATTCAGATTATCTGTTTTCTCCTGATTTTAAATCTGGCTAGAAGCAGCTATCAGTACTCATGCCACAGCCTGAACATGGGCTAGTTTGAAATTTTCTACAGCAGGTTAATTTTTTTTTTCCCCCCTCTGGTCCTGGGAACCAAACTCACAACCTTGCGCTTGCCAGGCAGGCGCTTTTGCCACTGAGCTAAATCCCCAGCCCCAGCAGGTTAATTATTGTGTTGCCCTTAATCTCCATCTCCTGCAAAGTCTAAACACAGGGCAAAATGTAGACAACATTTTTGCTAAAATGAAACACACAAGGTTCCTAGTCCAGTTTCCAGTGAAATCCTCACTCTCAGTTGAAATCTTGATAACTTTACCTTTGCAGTTCAAATTCCTAACAGCATTCTAGTCTTCAGAGCTTTGACCAAAATCTCTCCTTATAGCAAACCAGGAATCCTTTAGCCCATTTCTCCAAACTTTTCCAAACTCTTCCTGCAACCAAGCTCCAAAGGCTTCTTCTAAATGTGGTCAGATATAGTCACAGGAATGATCCCACTTCTCTGGTACCAGTGTCTTGGCCACTTTCTTATACAGGGACAAACGACCTGATACCTATAACTTAAAGGAGGAGAGGTATATTTTGATTCAGTTTCACTCCATGGTTGGCAGGATTCAAAGTGAAAGGGACCTGGTGGAAATGCCTGGGTGTATGAAAGCTGCACACCCCATTGGTGTCCAGGCAGCAGAATAGAAGGAGGAACTGGGGACAAGAATACATCCTTCCAGGTAATGCTCACAGTGATCTGCCCTTTCTGATCAGGAATGAAGTCCAAACACATGAGACTTCTGTGGGACATTTAAATTTGATCCATAATTGGTTCATATTTTATGTATTGGTTTATAAATAGCTATTTTCTACTCAACCTAATACTAGGAAAACTTCAAAAGTAATTAAAATAGAGACATGGATAAAAATTTCATTGTATGTATTATAAAAAGGAAGAAACAGTAATGGCTCTTAAACATGGAAACAGCCTAAAAAAGAACAAGTACAAATTAAAACTACATTAAATTTCTTTAAACCTATCTGATTGGACAGTAAAATTAATATTTTAGTTGATGCATGTTTTAGATTGCAACATGTAATCTTATACATTTTTTAATGTTCAGTTTTCAGTTTCATTGATTTCTAAAGTAATTTTTATTATTTTCTGCTTCTTTTGAATTAATTAATTCTATATTATTGCATTTTTAAGATGAACATTTATTGATCTTATATCTTTTTTCATGGCAAGGATATTCATTCAGTGCTATAACTTTCCCACTAAGACCTGTCTTATCCTACAAATCTCTTTGCCAACATTATGAATATGAT
>NW_004955507.1:1236261-1237265 GCF_000276665.1 Chinchilla lanigera
TTTGTAACTCTGTATTGTCTGTATTGTGCTTGTGATATGTTGTAAAATGTTGTATGTCTGTTAATGTTTCCTTCCTTTTATCTTTAAAAAAAAAAGAAAAAAGAAAACAAAATAAAGTAGAAAATAGAAACTAGAAAATGACAAGATGAAGTAGCAAAATACAATCCCAAATGTGAACTCCACTCATGACAAGTGTAGAGCACTTAGAGATAGAGGAAATGGAACTCTCAGAAATGATAGCAGCAGAGGTGAAAAAAATTGGAAGAGGCCATAAAAAAATGATCTCTAAGGTGCAAAAAGAAATTACTAGCAAAATAAAAGACATTAAAGCAGACACAGATAAACAAATAGAGGAGCTCAGGAAAATGATAGAAATCATGAATGAAAAAGCAAACAATAAATAGAGTCAATGAAACCAATACAAACAGAAATGCAGGAGATTAGAAAGTCCAATGAAAGTATATGCAACAGATTGCATGAAGGGGAGGGTAGAATATCAGCTCTAGAAGACACGAATGCAACTAGTAACCGGGAAAAGAAAGATATCTTAAAAGTCATAGGAGACCATGAAAAATCAATCTAACAGCTACAGGATCGAGCAAAGAAGAACAACACAAGACTGATTGGAATCAATGAGAAAGTTGGAGGCAGCATAAAAACCATTAAAAAAATCCTCTCAGAAAAAATGACAGAAAACTTCCCAAATATGGATAAAGAATTTGACATACATATAAGTGAAGCATACAGAACTCCAAGTAGCCATGACCAAGATAAATCCACATTAAGGCATGTAATAAACAAGATTCCAGAAATTCAGCACAAGAACAAAATATTAAAAGCTAGAGAAAAAAAATAACACCTATAAAGGAAAGCCCAAAAGAATCACAGCAGACTTCTCATTACAAGCTGTCAAGTCAAGGAGAGCCTGGAGTGAAGTACTTCAAGCCCTAAAAGTAAACAATCTTTGACCCAAATTGATGTACTCAGCAAAATTATCCTTCAAA
>NW_004955507.1:1239212-1240911 GCF_000276665.1 Chinchilla lanigera
AGATTCCGGTAAGTTGTATTTACATTTTCATTTGTTTGTAGGTATTTTTAAATTTCCTCTTGAATTTCTTCTGTCACCCATTGGTTGTTGAGGAGGTTGTTATTTAATTTCCAAGTGTTTATGGAGTTTTTGGAGTTCCTTCTGTCATTAATTTCCAATTTCATTGCACTGTGGTCAGATATTATGCACGGAATAATTTCAATTCTTTTGCATTTCAGAAGGCATGTTCTATGGGCTAAGATGTGGTCTATGTTAGAGAATGACCCATGTGCAATTGAGAAAAATGTTTATTTTGATGTTGTGGGGTGGAACACTCTGTAGACATCTACTAAGTCCATTTGTTCACAGCTTTGGTTCAGATCTGTTATTTCCTTGCTGAATTTGTCCAGTTAACCTATCTCTTTGTGTCAATGGGGTGTTGAGGTCCCCTGTTACAATAGTGTTATTAATTATATTGGTTTTCATTCCTGTTAAGATTGGTCTCATATAATTCGGAGCTCGGACATTTGGTTCATAGATCTTTATGATTGTTATCTCATCCTCTTGCAGTTTTCCCCTGACTAGTATGTAGTGACCTTCTTTATCTCTTTTGTTTGTTGTCGGTTTGAAGTTTACATGGTCTGCAAACAGAATAGCTACCCCTGCTTTTTTCTGGGTTCCTGTTGCATGAAGGATGGTTTTCCATCCTTTGACTTTTAGTCTGTGGGTTTCCTTTTCAGTGAAATGTGTTTCCTGTATACAGCATATTGTTGGAGTTTGTTGTTTAATCCATTCTACTAGTCTGTTTCTTTTGACTGGAGAATTGAGGCCATTAACATTTATAGTTATAACTGATATGTATTGATTTATCATTGTCATGTTATTTACTTGGGCTTGTGTCCTACTTTTTCTACCTGTTTATTTGTTTACTCTTCTTGACGTTTCATTCCTCCTGTTGTTTTTGAAATTGTGGTCAGACTTTTCTCTGTCCAGAATATCTTTTAGTACTCTTTGTAATGCTGGCTTGGTGCTCATGAAGTTCTTCAATTGTTCTTTGTTGTGAAAATATTTTATTTCTCTGTTGAATTTGAGAGACAGTTTAGCAGGGTACATCAATCTTGATTGGAAGCTGTTCTGTCTCAGGACCTGTAAGATTTCACTCCAAGCTCTTCTTGATTGGATGGTTTGTGCTGAGAAGTCTGCTGTGATGCTTGATGGGCTTTCCTTTATAGGTAATCTGTTTCTTTTCCCTAGCAGCTTTTAATATTCTGTTCTTTGGCTGGAGATCTGGGAACTTGACTATTATATGTGTGGGTGTAGTTTTATATTGGTTGTGTTTGTTTGGAGTTCTAAATACCTCATTTACCTGTATATTAGGTTTTGTTTCCATGCTTGGGAAATTTTCTGCTATGATTTCTGCAAATAATCTTTTAATGTCATTCGTGTTGCTTCCTGCTGATTCATTGACACCTATAGTTCGTACATTATTCCTCTTTGCCTCATCTTGCAGCTGTTGAATCGACTTTTCTTGGATCCTTGCTGATTTTAGGAGATCCTTTCTTTAATGGTCGCCAGCTGCCATGCTGTCTTCATGGTCTGAGATTCTGTCTTCAGCTTCATTCAAGTGGTTTTCGTAGCTTTCATTGGCAGCTTTGTTTTCCTGGAAGTCTCTTAGATTCTGGTTCATGTGTTCTAAGTCCTTTCTATATTTTTCATTGAA
>NW_004955507.1:1241586-1243524 GCF_000276665.1 Chinchilla lanigera
CAGATGCAGCCCAGATGGGTAGCAGTCACAGACTTCCCCAGCCTTCGACTCGCTGGAGGGTCTGGGCAAAGGCAAAGCACAGACTCGAATCCACGGGCCCTGCAGCTCCCAGAGTACTCACTGTCTCGGTGCAGGGTGCGCGGGGCTGGGAGAGTCTGCTCAGCCGGCTCAGCGGGCCTGGTTGCCCAGCCCCCAGCCTGAGAAGTCCCCTGGGCCTCTCCTTCCGGACCTCCTCTCTTCCACCACAGCGACTCAGTCTCTAATGTCTGCGGGGTTCTTGTTCGAACCTTCTGCCCTCAGGGATTGGATGGGAAGTACCTGGCTCTCTCCATGCATTTCAGCTGGGAATTGTGGTGGTGTGGATTGAGCACAGACTTGAACCCATGAGCCCTGTATCTCCCGGAGTACTCGCTGTCTTGGTGCATTGTGCGTGGGGCTGGGAGAGTCTGCTCAGTTGGCTCACAGAGCCTTCTAAATTAATTTTAAAATTATAACACTGTGCCCTGCATGTCCTACATTGCCCTAGGGCAGCAGTGCCATCAGGAAGAGATTGAGCCCATGTCCTGCACACCCTCCATTGTCCTGGGACAGTGATTCTGGCAGAAAATGTGAAGGCAGTGCCAGCAAGAAGAATGTAAGCTCATGCCCTGTGTGCCTCCCATTACTGTGGGTTGGCAGTGTCAGAAGGAAGAGAGTAAGCCCACACTCTGCACTCCCTTCATTGTCCTGGGGTGGCAGTTCTGGTAGGAAGAGTGAAGGAGGTGCCTGGAAGAATAGTGAAGGTGGTAACAGTGAGAGGAGTATAAGTCCGCACCTGGCACTTCTTCCATTGCCCTGAGATGGTGGTGCCAGTAAAAGAAGTGTTAATTTCTGCTGTTTCCTTCCTCCATGGACCCAGCAATGTGATGCTGGCAAGAGGGGACATCCAGAGGAACAGACATCTAGAAAAGTCTCAACATCAGTGATTAAGGATATCTAATATTGGGAAGCTAAAAGCATCAACACAGAAAACAAAATAAAGTAGAAAATAGAAACTAGAAAATGACAAGATGAAGTAGCAAAATACAATCCCAAATGTGAATCCCACTCATGACAAATGTAGAGCACTGAGAGATAGAGGAAATGGAACTCTCAGAAATGATAGCAGCAGAGGTAAAAAAAATTGGAAGAGGCCATAACAAAATGATCTCTATGGTGCAAAAAGAAATTACTAGCAAAATAACAGACATTAAAGCAGACACAGATAAACAAATAGTGGAGCTGAGGAAAATGATAGAAATCATGAATGAAAAAGCAAACAAGAAATAGAGTCAATGAAACCAATACAAACAGAAATGCAGGAGATTAGAAAGTTCAATGAAAGTATATGCAACAGATTGCATGAAGGGGAGGGTAGAATATCAGATCTAGAAGACAAGAATGCAACTAGTGACCAGAAAAAGAAAGATATCTTAAAAATCATAGGAGACCATGAAAAATCAATCTAACAGCTACAGGATTGAGCAAAGAAAACAACACAAGACTGACTGGAATCAATGAGAAAGTTGGAGGCAGCATAAAAACCATTAAAAACCTCCTCTCAGAAAAAAATGACAGAAAACCTCCCAAATATGGATAAAGAATTTGACATACATATAAGTGAAGCATACAGAACTCCAAGTAGCCATGACCAAAATAAATCCACTCCAAGGCATATAATAAACAAGATTCCCGAAATTCAGCACGAGAAAAAAATGTTAAAAGCAGCTAGAGAAAAGAAAAATAACACCTATAAAGGAAAGCCCAAAAGAATCGCAGCAGACTTCTCATCACAAGCCATCAAGTCAAGGAGAGCCTGGAGTGAAGTACTTCAAGCCCTAAAAGTAAACAATCTTTGACCCAAATTGATGTACTCAGCAAAATTATCCTTCAAAATTGATGGAGAGATAAGATACTTCC
>NW_004955507.1:1244280-1245794 GCF_000276665.1 Chinchilla lanigera
CTGCACATGGGATAGTCGCCAAAATAGATCATGTAATAACTGACAAAACATGTTTACATAACTGTAGAGGAATTGAAATCATGCCATGAATACTATCAGACCATAGCACAACGAAACTTGAAATCAAAGACAAAAGAAACCACAAAACTACATTAATACATGGAAACTTACCAACACCCTTCTAAACAACCAATGGGTCACAGAACATACTAAGTACAAAATTACACATTATATACAATTAAATGATAATAGTGATACAACATACTGAAACTTCAATGAAAGCAACCCTATGAGGGAAATTTATAATAATGAACTCACCCAGGAAAACAGAATGAGCTCAAATAAACAACCTAATGTTGAATCTCAAATTTCTAGAAAAAGAAGAACAAATCATACCCAAAGCCTATATGGAGGAGGAAATTATAAAGAGCAGAAACCAATGCAATGGAGACTAAGAAAACAATACAAAGGATCAATGAATCAAAAAGTTAGTTATTTGAAAGAATAAATAAAGTTAATAAACCATTAGCAAACCTCATCAAAGAGGAAAGAAAAAACAGAAATCAAGCAATTAGGAAGGAGAAGGGGAAATCACAATGGATCCCACAGAAATCCAGGAGATCATGAACACCAACTATGAGAACCTATATTCTGATAAGAAGAAAACATCAAAGATATAGACAGGATCCTAGACACAGTTGAATTACCAAAACTAAATCAAGAAGATAGAAAAATTTCAAAAAAACTGACAATAGCCAATGAAATTGAAAATGTAATTAAAAATTTACCAATAAAGAAAAGCCCAGGCCATGACATATTCACTGTGGAATTTTACAAGAAATTTAGAGAAGTAATGCCACTAATGCCGAAACTACTTAAGGAAATTGAAGTGAAGCAGTACTTCCAAAGTCATTCCTAGAAGCAAGTATTACCCTGATTCCAAAACTAGAAAAAAACCATAACAAGAAAGAAAACCACAGGCCACTCTCCCTAATGAACAGAGATGCAAAAATCCTTAGTAAGATGTAGGTAAACAAAATGTAGCAAATCATCAAGAAGATTATATATCATGAATAAGTAGGATTCATACCAGGGATGCAGGGATGGTTCATATACACAAATCAATAAATGTAATACACCACCTTAACAGAACCAAAGACAGAAACCATATGATCATCTCAATAGATGTAGAAAAAGATTTTGATAAAGTCCAGCACTTATTCATGATAAAAACACCACAGAAAATTGGAATAGACGGTCTTTACCACAATCTTATAAAAGCTAACTATGATGAACCAATAATTAATATCTTATTACATGGTCAAAAACTGAAAGCTTTCACTCTAAAATCAGGAGCAAGACAAGGATGTCCATTATTACCACTCCTATTTAATATAGTTTTGGAAACATTAGCCAGAGCAGTTAGAAAAGAACAGGAAATAAAAGGGATAAGGATAGAAAAAGGTTAAATTATTATTACTGGCAGATGACATGATACTCTACAAAGAAGATTC
>NW_004955507.1:1247384-1248330 GCF_000276665.1 Chinchilla lanigera
TTAAGCATGTTCTGTGGGCTATTATGTGGTCTATTTTAGGGAAAGTCCTGTGCACAGCTGAGAAGAATGTGTACTCTGATGCTGTGGGGTGGAACACTCTTTAAACGTCTACTAAGTCCATTTGCTCACAAATTTTGTCCAGTTCTGTTATTTCTTTGCTGATTTTTTGTCCCGTTGACTTATCTCTTTGTGTCAATGGGGTGGTAAGGTCCTCCATTACAATAGTGCATTAATTATTTGGTTTTTCATGTTTATTAATGTTTGTCTTATACAGTTTGGTGCTCCCATATTTGGTACGTACATATTTATGATTGTTATCTCTTCCTCTTTAAGTTTTTCCCTAACAAATATGTGCAACCTTCTTCTTCTCTTTTGATCATTCTTGGTTTGAACTTCACATTGTCTGCAGACAGAATAGCTACCCTTGCTGTTTTCTGGATTCCTGTCCCAAGGAAGGAGTATTTTCTATCCTTTGACTTTCAGTCTATGAATTTCCTTTTGAGTTAAATGTGTTTCTTGTATACAGCATACTGTTGGATTTTGTTTCTTGATCCACTCTGCCAGTCTGCTTCTTTTGATTGGTGAATTGAGGCTGTTTATATTAATGGTTACAACTGAAATGTACTGGCTTATCTTTGTCATGTTATTTACCTGCTGTTGGTTTCCTACTTTTACTCTGTGTTTAATTGCTTGCTCTGCTAGGTGATTCCTTTCTATTGTTGTTCTTGAAAATGTGGCCATTTCTATCTACCCTTTGTACCATTGGTGTGGCATTTATTAATTTCTTCAGTTTTTTTGTCATAGAAATATTTCATTTCTCCAATAAATTTGAAGGAGAGTTTTGCAGGATACATCAGTCTGTGTTGGAAAATTTTTCGCTTCAGGACCTGGGATACTTCATTCCAAGCTCTTCTTGATTTGATGGTTTGTGTTGAGAAATCTGACA
>NW_004955507.1:1253055-1258569 GCF_000276665.1 Chinchilla lanigera
AAAAAGAAAATCCTCAAGATTCAGAATGAGGGGTTTTGTTGTCGTTCAAGAATAAAAGATTGAGGCTCTGCAAGATGAAACCAAATTCATCAAAACAAAAGAAGCTAAACCACAGTTAAAAATATTATGGGAAACTGAAAAGGAGTGATGTTCTCCAGGGAACTCTAGGGCCTTGGGGGAGAGTGTGGTCTTTTGTGAACGACACTGGCAAAGGCCTGGTAGCCAACCTGGAAAATGAGAAACTGTTTGGTAACACGGAGTCAGGGAATGGAGAAATGTTGACACCCTAGCAAAGGACCCTTTTACAGAGAGAGACTGAAAAGTCAAGGATGCATTTAAATATTCAAAATAGCAACAAAAATGTATTCTACACAACTATGTCTGAAGAAGAAAAAGGTCATCATAAAGAGGTTCAGTATGAGATATCTTCCATTAAATAGCCAGTCCACCATGTTGAGGAAGGAGGAATAGAGTGACCAGTGACTGAGCATCACCAACAGAAGGGAGGTGTCCCGGGTGCCAAGATACATTATGACTTCCAGCAAAAGGAGGGTGACTGTGATTCCAGTGACCCAAAAAGCTGTGACAATGAAAAGCTGGAGACTACAGAAAGTGCTTCAAATATCAAGAAGGACAGCTGAGAAAAAACCATTATTCTTCACGTCAACAGGTTCCGTCCTGGAAGTAAAGTCAGAGGCAGTTTGGGAGAGAATTACCTGAACAAGCCTTGTCATGTAGGAGACGTCATCTAAGAGAAAGTTGAGGGTCGAAGACTAAGAAAAAATCCAACCTGTGATTAAACCTGAGCTTCTAGAAAAGACACTTTAGGCATCTTACAGTTCCAGTGGAGGGGGGGGGTGAGCATTTGTTTACCAATCTCTGTGCATGGGGTGCTGTTTTTTCTGAGACATGATGGTCTTGTCCCTCTCTTCAGTGCCTGCCCCTTGTTGCTAGGTTGATTTCCTCATTCAACTCCATTCCCAGCCCCCACCCAGGTTTCCTGTGGGCCTACGGGGGAGTTCTTGGCAAGATGCTGTCCTCTATTGCTTCATCCTCTGGGACATCAGAGGCATCCCTCCATGTGAGTTTCTTGTCAATGGGTACATTTCCATCTTTTCTCCCTTTTCATGGCTTTCCTCCCCTTGGGTACCCCCATTCTGAAAATGCACTAGCTATTAAAAAAAACCTCAAAACGCTGGAAGACTTTTAGGTCACTGGGATTCCTTTTTTTCCCTTCAATTATCATTGAAATAAATATACATATTGTACAAATCTCCTCTTTTGCAAGTAGTTTTACTTTCTGTCTTCTTGATAGTAATGTAAATGTCAGGATCAATCCAGAAAATAGAGATCACTTAAGTTACTCCCATAATACTATAGTATCTAGAAAATACAAGTAGATCATTTCTTTGATGAGTCCTTTCACTCTTTTTTTAAACAACGTAATCTGGGAGCAGTTCAATCCACAAAGACACTTAAAATAGAAACATACTTTTCTCTGTTAATATTTCTATGTACCAGCATATAAAAGAGAGATGAAAATTACTGTACTTATATTATTAATAAATAGTTGAATTTTAAAATGTGAGCTGTGTAGTGATTCAGTGCACAGGGCAAGCTATGGAGTAAAGAGTCTGGTAGGATTGGGCCTGTCCATGTCTTGTGCTCTCTGGTTATGTGGGGGGGGGGAGCTCTGGGGGGGCCTGGACTCCCTGAAGGTGCTCAGTTCCTCACCTCTGTTCCACTTACCAGAGGGCCTGGTAACCTCTGGGATCTCCAAACTGTTCATTAGCAAGAAGGTCCTATCCCAATATCACTTCTCTTCAAAATGCCTTTTTGGGGCTTTTCATCTCAGCTCTCTTATTGGTCTCTGACCCCAAGAGCTTGGGTGTGGGCCTTGCTAATGAAGGACAAAGTACAGAGCCAGCTCTGCCCAGCAGCAGGGCTGAAACCAAGTCAAGCAGATTTCTGGGCTTGGCAGGTGCAAAGGTGTGAAGGAAGAAAGTATGGCTGAGGTTTCAAATATTTAGGCACCATGGCTTGGGTCTGAGTCCCTGGCCAGTCTCATATAATAAATAATAGACCAAGCTGTATGGATCCTGAGTCTGGTCCCCAGTGCAAACACTCTGGCAAAGCAGCTGTCAGAAATCAGGGGAGCTATGCCATAGGTCTTTGATATTAACCAGATCAAAGTTGGTAATGGGTATGTAGAAAATGCACTGAATCTCAAGTTCCTTGTCTGGTATATGGCCCCAACTTTAGTAACCACTATGTACTGAAGCTTCGGAGTAAAAATATGTACTGAATGTTTGGAGCATACTTAAGGCACTGGATCTCTCAGACACAGCTTTTCATAAAAAAATGGAATAGATTTACTTTAGTCAGTGGTAATGGACAGTGACAAAAGTGTTATGATAAGTGTGAAAATTATTTGTTAATGTACAGAATCTTAATAAAAGTGAGATGTAAAGTTTATATATCTGGGATCTTGACAACAAATACATTTTCAATGTGAAAACAGCTTATTAATACCTAAGCTCACAAATTTAAAAGAAGTACAATGAGATTTTGACAAGACACATCATTGTACAAGCATTAGTATTAGTGATCTAGTAGTGCACATCAACCCAATGACACATAGGTATATGTGTACCAAAACATGGTCTCCCAAAAAGTTTTTCATATTGTGTCTTTCTGAGCGAGGAGTCTCTTTAATGTACTCCTGGGTTCCCATCCACTTTCAAAGCACATGTCCATTATTCTGTCACTGATCTTGTTCCATTATGGTCCAATACTTCATTCTGTTATTTCTCACAAGGACGTCCTAGAAAGCAAGAGAAGCAGACTTATCTGGAAGCAGCTAGGAGATGGGGGAGCCAAGTTTCTCAAGCCCTACCCATTTAGTTCTTTGAGTTAGGCTCTTTCCTTGGTTCTGATGAACACATTTTGCCTCTTGCTGATGAAGAGGTAAAAACTTTATCTGTGTATCTTTGTTTTGGAGAATCTACAGGACAGATGTCCTTGGGATGAAATAATGATATTAATTTAATAGGAAGGCTGATACCTTATGAACAGAATCAATGAGGTATACATTCAGATTAAATGTTTTTGGATTTTATTTTATTTTATTTGTTAACATGACTTTTGAGAGACATGTGGTGTCAGCTACCATTTACTACAAAGAGCTCCAGTAAAGTTCGTTCTAATCCAAGTGTTATCATTCATGGTCTGTGTGACACATTTTCCTGTTCTCCCTTCATGTCCTATTTCCCCATTTAACAAATAAAAATTAGTTTTCTTCCTTCAGTCAGTGTTTTAACTATGGAAATTATGTGTATTCATTTTGTTAGTTAATTAAGATTGGTTCTCAAAATGTAGAACAAATGCTGGCTACTTTATATCCTGATAGTTATATTGCTTTGGTCCTTTCAAATACTTAGAACATTGCTATTTTCCAAGACAAGCTACCCTAGTGCTTGATTAAGTAATACAAGTTAAATATATTATATGCAAATCTTGGAATATATTGATTCCCCAAAGGTCCTGGATATCCACTAGTCATTTCTGTGAGAATCCATAATATTAACCAATGTTGTAAATCAAATTACTTTTAGCCTAGTGTGCTGGGTAATGCTTGCAATCTCAGCCCTCAAGTGGCTGATCCAGGAGGATCACTGCAAGTTTGAGGACAGCCTGGACTACATAGTCCTTTCAAGGCCAGCTGTAACTACATAGTGAGACAAAACCATAAATAAATTTAATAATTTTATTTATTGTTTCTCAATCTTAGCTGTGCATTGGTACCACTGCAGTTTACTGTAGGGAGCTGATGAGGCTAGAAATATTTTGGTCCTGAGAAAAGCACACTGCCTGAGAGAATTTCAGTCATTAGTCACTAGACAACCCTGTGTCCCTGGATATTTATAATTTTAACCCTGTTAAAATTATAAACATACACCCCTACCATTGTTGTTAAATTCTTCTCCTCCCATGAGGAGAGAGAGGACCTCCACCTGGCCTCAGCTTTGTCTCTTCTCTTATTTTCTTCATCCCTCTCCATTTTTCCCCAGGACCATCTAGAACCATGTGGACCATGACAGTTAATTACTTGTATTTTTAATGAATAGTTTCTATATTTATCCAGAATGACTGAGCCAGAACGACAATGATAAGGATTTGGCAGGGATAGCAAGAGTAAAGAACACATTTTCTTTATCAAGTGGCCAAAGTACAGTCTAAGAAATGACTGTAGTTCATTCTGGGTGATTCATCCTTTAAATGACTAAAGGACACAGTACAGTAACAGTGAGCATATAAAAGCCTTGGATTACATTTGACTCAGTATGAACAGAAGCTTCAATGGATGCAGTGGTGGTCCTGGTGCTTGGCCTCTCCTGTCTGCTTCTCCTTTCACTCTGGAGACAGAGCTCTGGGAGAGGGAAGCTCCCTCCTGGCCCTACTCCTCTCCCAATTATTGGAAACATCCTGCAGATAAATACTAAAAATATCACTAAGTCCTTAACAAATGTAAGTATATTTTAGCTTCCTCTAGTGACTTGTTAAATGGCAAGTAAATTAAATTATATTATTTTTAAATTATATTGTTTTAAAATTATATATATTCCTGGATCAAATTATTACAAGAGATTATTATACAGCAAATACTTTCTATGAAGTTGGATATTTCCTTGCTTTTTAAAGTTTCTCATTGTTACAATAGAGAGATAAGGTAGTGCATTTGCATTAAGAAAAACATTTAAATTGTCATAAGTTACAGTAAAAATAATAAAATGGCTAAAATCTGTAGTGTTCCAGGCCTTCATTATTTCAAAGTCATTTGTTATGATTGTTTATTTTTTTTCCTGAAGTTCAACTATGATTAGTATTTTTGTGATAAGAGATGCTTCTCAAGAAGTTATCTGTAGTATGACCTGTAGCCTCGATGGTGAACCTATGGCATGTGTGCCACAGCGGGCATGCAGAGCTCACTCTGCAATGATGTCACAGATTATATGAGATGTGTATTCTGAACTAAAATCTCATTGTTTGGGTTTAACTGCAGTGTTGGCACTTTGTGATAAGTAAGTGGGTCTTGGGTTCCAGTCTGGGCACAGGATTGCCATCACTGACCTATGGGTTTTGTTCAGAATACCCGTGAAAATTAAGTTTCTATGAAGAGGTAAATTATGTCTGATATCAAGAAATACTTATGTGATAGTAAAGTGGTAGAATAGTGAATCCATCAGTAGATGCCATGATTACTATCATTTTATTTGTGAACAAAATTCTGAAATCATTGAAGTGAACCATAGCAGAATAAAAATATAACATGTATAATGTGACTATCCATCTGAAGCAATCAAAATTTGTAGATCAAATAGTGACTTGTTTCAGTAATATTTATTTTCCTTTTTATTAGCACATGTTTGCAGTACATAATGTTTACATTTTTGTGAGAAGTTGGTACATGTACTTAATCCACCTCAATTCCTTTTTTCAGCCCTTTTTCCCCTA
>NW_004955507.1:1262461-1264166 GCF_000276665.1 Chinchilla lanigera
TTCTGCCTAGAGCATTGTAGAGAAAACATCTGCAGAAGGCACCTGAGTCCTTCAATATACACACAGGAAAGTGAATACCTAAATATAGGGCTGGCATTCAAGCTTGTTACACCATTTAACCTTGATTTTTCCTTTAAATCATAAAGAGCTGATTTTGTGAAGCACTTTGTGACCTGTAAAAAAGGATGACAGTCTCATGCAATGGACATCATGGTAGTTTTTGAAAAGTTACACCAAGAAAGCTATACTTTAATCAACACTTAGAGATCTCTTCACTATATAGCTTGGCAGAAATACTGCAATTTAGGCCAAAATAATCTCTTCAAGTAGGAAAACTATTTAGGACAATAATAGCAACCAGAAATCACTGAATGGAGTAAGAATGTTTCATACACCTGCTAGGATCTTAGTTGACAAGGTAACACTGTTAAGTATGACCAAAAGATTGTTTTAATGGTATAAACCAGAAAAATCATCACATCTCTAATTTGCATTGAGCTGGTATGTTGCGCAGCTCTTTGCATAAGTAATAACTGTGAATCTGGCAAAGTCAGTTTAATGCTCTTGTGCACAACTGGCCTTTCAAGTATCTTTGAGCTGGTCTCACTCTAGAATACTGACTCCACGTCTAAGGCTGCTTGAAAGAAATAAAGACTGCAGTACTAGTTTTGTGTTCTAAATCATGTTAAACAAACTCACTTAACTTTTGCTGTCACCTGTACAACTGAAATGCTAGTAATTTATGGCCTGTTATATTTCAAGGTTGTATAAATTGGTATAAAAATTAATTGATAAAAATGTTTTCATACTAAAAATAGTGTGTGTCTTGGAAACCATTATCACCTTTAATCTTTGGGCAGAACCCATCCCCAGTCTTCTTACCAAGGTAGATAATTGCTGTATATTTATGATAAAAATTTCCCCCTCAAGATGACCACCTTCTCTATCTAATTCATAGTTATGCTTTTTAATAATTTTGCTACATGTTGTATATTTCTTCACCATATATTTCTTATTTCATAAAGTATTGTTTCCTTTCCTGCAGGTCTACAATGCTCTCCCTGCTCTCATTCATTATCTTCCAGGAAGTCATAAAACAATAATTAAAAATACACGTTATATAAGAAGTTATATTTTGGAGAAGATAAAAGAACACGAAGAATCATTAGATGTTCACAATCCTCGGGACTTTATCGATTGTTTCCTGATACAAATGAAGAAGGTGAATTGTTAACATATGCTTAGTTATTTTATTGCTTATGCATCTTGTGCTTCATTTAATAATTTGGTATTTTCTAGGGATGTTTAAGTTGTCAGGCCAGTAATGCTTGGAAGGCACTTCAAGTATTCAGTATGTGAAAGAATATGAGCTAAAAATCCTGGAATATATAAAATTAAATTGTTGTATAATTACAATACATGGACCATTTTCTTCACATAAAAATAATCTAGCAAAGTAGAACAGAATGCACAGGGTAAGTGAAGAGGAAAGCATTTCTAAAGGAGTTAGAAAATATGAAACTCTCATGCCATAATATGAAAATGGACATCATATTTGCACATGATCTGCGGGAGCATAAAGAAGAATGGCTTGACCAGAGTAACCCTCCTGCTTTCCTATAGCTCGAAATTGGCCTTGAAATACTTTCATAAGTGAACAGAGAGGGAATTTCCTGTGGGCCACATGGTGTAAGCAGAGATGTTA
>NW_004955507.1:1268326-1270840 GCF_000276665.1 Chinchilla lanigera
TTTTTTTATTATTTTCTCATTTTCACTAGCTGATGTTGAGTTATTCAGGATTTTTATAACTTCTTCATTCAGCTTTGGTAATTCATATATACCTAGAAATCTGTCCATTTCTTCTGTGTTTTCCATCCTATGAGAGCAGAGAATTTCAAAGTAGGTACTGATGACCTTCTCAATTTCTACTGGATCTGTAGTGATTTCACCCCTTCAATTCCTTATTGCCTATATTTCAGTTTTTTCTTTCCTTTTTTTGATAAGGTTGTCTATTGTGGCATCTATTTTATTTATTCTTTCAAAGAACCAACTCTTCAATTCATTATTTCTTTGTATTGTTCTTTTAGTCTCTTCTGCATTAATTTCTGCCCTGAGCTTTATAATTTCCTGTCTTCTTTGGGCTTTGGGTTTGAGTTACTCTTTTTTTCTAGGAGCTTGAGGTGCAGCATAAGATTATTTATTAGTGCTCATTCTGTTTTCCTAAGGTGGGAACTGACTGCTACAATTTTCCCTTTCAGGATTGCTTTCATTGTAACCCATAGGTTCCTGTAAGTTGTATGTACATTTTTGTTTGATTGTAAATAGTGTTTACAGTAAATAGTAAACAGTAAATAGTGTTTACAGTAAAATAGTATAAATAGTAAATAGTATTTTTACTTTGATTTCATCTTGGATCCATTGATTGTTCAGGAGGATGTTATTTAATTTCCAACTGTTTATTGAGTTTTTGTGATTTCTTTTGTCACTAATTTCTAATTTCATTGCACTATGGTCTGCTAGTATACATGGGATAATTTCAATTCCTTTGCATTTACTTAAACATATTCTATGTGCTGGTATATGGTCGATTTTAGAGAATGTGCCATGTGCAGCTGAGAAGACTATGCATTCTGGTGCTGTTGGGTGGAACACTCTGTAAAGGTCTACTAAGTCCATTTGTTCACAAGTTTGGCTAAATTCTGTTGTTTCTTTGCTGATATTTTTGTCTAGTTGATCTATCTCTTTGTGACAATGGTCTATTAAAGTCCCTGTTATGACTGTGTTGCTATTTATTTCACTTTTCATGTCTGTTAAAGTTTGTCTTATATACAGCCTGTATTTTTTTTGTTTTTGTTTTTGTTTTTTTTTGGTTTTTCTCCTGTACCGGGAACTGAACTCACGACCTTGCGCTTGCCATACAGGTGCTTTGCCACTGAGCTAAATCCCCAGCCCCTATAGGCTGTATTTGGTGCATAGATGTGTATGACTGTGTATCTCTTTCTCTTGAAGTTTTCCCCTCACAAGTATGTAGTGACCTTCTTTATCTCTTGTGATTGTTCTTGGTTTGAAGTTCACATTGTCTGCAAACAGAATAGTACACCCACATTTTTCTGGGTTCCTGTCATGTGGAGTGTTGTTTTCCATCCTTTAATTTTCAGTCTGTGAATTTCCTTTTGAGTTAAATGTGTTTCTTATATATAGCATATATTTGGATTTTATTTCTTGACCCACTCTGCTAGTCTGTTTCTTTTGGTTGGTACATTGAGACCATTTCCATTGATGGTTATAACTGATATGTGTTTGCTTATCTTTATCATATAATTTTCCTGCTGTTGGATCCTCCTTTTTCCCTCTGTTTAATTGTCTGCTCTGCCTGGTGGGTCCTTTCTGTTGTTCTTGAAGTTGTGGTCTGCTTTATCTCTTTTTAGAATATCTTTTAGTACTCTTTGTAGGGTTGGTTTGGGGCACATGGATTTCTTCAGTTTTTCTTTATCATGAAAATATTTTGTTTCTTCATTAATTTTTTTTTTCGTATTTTTGAGACAAGTTCTCGCGATGCAGTTCAGGCAGAACTTGAGCTCATTTTGTAGCCCAGGCTAGCCTCAAACTCACAACAATCCTCCTGCCTCAGACTCCTGAGTGCTGGGATTACAGGCATGCACATCTGGCTCTTCGCCATTCAATTTGAGGTATAGTTTTGCAGAATACATCAATCTGGGTTGGAAGTTATTTTCTTTCAGTACCTGAAATACTTCACTCCAAGCTTTTCTTCACTTCATGGTTTGTGTTGATAAATCTGCTCTGATTCTGATCGGCTTTCCTTTATAAGTGATCTGTTTCTTTCTCTAACAGATTTTAATATTTCCATCTCTTGTTGAGTTTCTAGGATCTTCATCACTATATGTCTGGCTGTAGTTTTATCTTGGTTATTTTTAACTGGGGTTCTATATGCTTCAGTTTTCTGGGTGTCCAATTCTTTTTCCATGCCTGGGAAATTTCCTGCTATTATTTCTGCAAATAGTCTTTTTATGTCATTTGGGTTAACACCTGCTATTGTGTTAATATCTATTAATTTGACTTTCTTTTTTTGCTTCATCTTGCAGTTGTTGAATTGTTATTTCCTCATTCCTTATTGTTTTTATGAGATCCTTCCTTTCATGTTCGTTAATGGCAATTCTGTCTTGCAGGACTGAAAGTCTGTCTTCAGCTTTGTTCAGGTGGTGTTGCCAGCTTTCAATGGAATTTTTAATTTCCTGGATATCT
>NW_004955507.1:1271200-1272980 GCF_000276665.1 Chinchilla lanigera
GTGGCTAGGTGGGATCCCAGATGCTCCCAAAACTTTCTTGCATTCAGTTGGCTCTCAGCTGAGTGGGAGAGGGGTGGGTGAAGCTCACTGGAGTTCCTGAAGTTGTCTGGGGTTCGGCCCGTCTTCCACAAGAGTAGGGATAAAGGTCATGGTTACTGAGGCTTCAGATATTGCCCAGGCGTGAGCCCGGTTCTCTTGCTGGTAGGGGAGGGGTGAGAGTGGAGTCCTTGAGCCTGCTTACTCTGTCTAAGTTTCAGCTGGCTTCCACGGGGGTAGGGGTTGTGTTGGGAGTGACCACTGAGGCCCCAGAGGGTGTCTAGGGCTCCACTTGCCTCACACACTAGTGGGGAAGGTGCAGGAGTGTCTCACTGGGGATCATGAATATGTCCAGACGTCCACCCAGTACCTGCAGACATGCTATCCTCAGCTAGCCACTGAGGCCCCAGAGGCTGCCTGGGGTCTGCCTCCCTTGCACACTGGTCAGGGAGGTGCAGAGTCAGCTCACCTGGGTTCCTGAAGATGTCCGGCATTCCACCCAGCACCCGCAGACCCACTAGGGGTGTGGGCAGTAGCCACAGAGGCCACAAAGGGTGCCCAGGGCTCCACTTGCCTCACAGGCTGGTCGGGGAAACCTGTTTCATGCATTCTAATTCTTCCCTTTATTGTTCATTCAATGTTTCCATCATTTTTTTATGCTCCTCTATTTTCTTATCTACATCTTTAGATGTGCCAAGCAATTCTTTCATTATTATTGTCATTTATTTTTTACCTGAGAGATTTTTCCTTATCTGGTTTCTTCTATAGACTGATGGAGTTGTTTTTTTGTTCAGTTTCGATCATTGCAGGTGTGTCACTTACAAGCTCCTGTGTGTCTATGTCTCTTTGCCTTGTTCTGTATGATGTGGAGGTCTGAGATTGCATTTTATTCTTTCATTTTGTCATTTTCAAAATTCCCAAGCTTATGTGGGGCTCAGCATCATTCCTGCAATCATGTGGGGGGTGTGGTGAGTTTCCTGAAGCTCCCTGGGACTCAGATTGTCTCCTGCACCAGTGAGGGTGTAGTGCCTGGTCGCTGAGGCAACCAAAGGTGCCTGGGCCTCAGCATGACTTCCACACTATAGGAGGTGGTGGGGGAGTGTCTCCCAAAACATTGGGGGGAAGTTGGGAACTGTAACTGAGGTTCCTGAAGCTGTCTAGTGCTCAGTGTGGCTCCTGAACTGGTGGGTGAAGTGGGGCACTGTCATCAAGGCTCCCGAAGCTCCCCAGGGCTCAGTGTGGCACTTGTGACAGAGTTGGGTGTGGGGGTCAGGTCTCTGAGGCTCCCAAAGCTTTCTGGGGCTCTGCATAGCTCCCACAATGGTGTGGGTCATATTTTTTTTTGGATGCTATTGTGAAGGATGTGGTTTTCCTAATTTCTCTCTTAATGAGTTTGTTGTTTGTATACAGGAATGCTATTGATTTTTGAGTGTTTACTATGTATTCAGCTATGTTACTGAATCTGGTTATTAAATCTAGAAGTCTTTTGGTGGAGTTTTTGGGGTCTTCTATTTGGAGTGTTATGGCCTCTGTAAATATTGATAATTTCACTTCTTCCCTTCCTATCATTATTCATTTTATTTCTATTATTTAATTGCTCTTGCTAATGTTTCCAAAATTATACTGGATAGGTGTGGTAATGGTGGACATCCTTGTCTTGTTCCTGATTTTCAAGTGCAAGCTCTACAATATCTGGTATCCTGTTGAAACTCTCTTAAGTTTTTCTATTGTATTTTAATCTCTA
>NW_004955507.1:1273810-1278917 GCF_000276665.1 Chinchilla lanigera
CAGCATTTGTTATTGGTTGATTTCTTAATGCTAGCCATTCTTACTGGGGTAAGGTGGAATCTCAGTGTTGTTTTAATTTGCATTTCTCAAATGATTAATGACTTTGAACTTTTTTTATGTATTTATTTGTCATTTGTATTTCTTCATGTGAGAATTGTGTATTCATCTCAGATGCCCATTTTTGTACTGGGTCTTTGAATTTTAGGGACCTGATTTTTTGTCTAATTAATCTCTTCATGACAGTGGTGTGCTAAAATCCCATTACAACTGCATTATTACTTATTTGATTTTTTATGTCTGTTAAAATTTGCCTTATATATTTAGGTGTCCCTACATTTCATGCATGTATGTTTATGATTGTTATCTCTACCTCTTGCAGTTTTCCCTCATCAAGAATATAGTGACATTCTTTATGGTTTTTGATCATTGTTGGTTTGAAGTTCAACTTGTCTGCAAGCAGAATAGCTACTCCTGCTTTTTTCTGAGTTCCTGCCATATGGAGTATTTTTTCCCTCCTTTGACTTTCAGTCCATGGATTTCCTTTTGAGTTAACTACATTTTTTGTATGCAGCATATTGTTGAAATTTTTTTCTTGATCCACTCTGCCAGTTAGTTTCTTTTGATTGGTGAATTGAGACCAGTTACATTAATGGTTATTAGGGATATGTACTGACTTATCCTTGTCATGTTATTTTCCCACTGTTGGTTCTGTGCATTGCCCCTCTGTTTAACTTCTTACCTTGCTTTGTATTTCTATTCTACTGGTCTTGAGATTGTGATCATTTTCATCTCCTTGTAGAATATCTTTTAGTACTCTTTGTAGGATTGGCTTGGTGCTCATGAATTTCTTCAGTAGATCTTTGTTATGGAAGTATCTTATTTCTCCATCAGTTTTGAAAGATAGCTTTGTAGGGTACAGCAATGACAGTTGGTCTTTTCATGGTAGATGAAAACAGTAAAACAGTCAACTAACTTTACAGAATATTTGAAACACAGTGAGGATATTTAAGGATGATAACTGAGCAGGGAGGACAGGGTTGTAATTTAAATGTCAGAATAGGAAGGTTGATGAAAAACAGAAAACAAGCCACGACCCAAGTATCTTCCTGTGGATCCTTAGTGGGAAATAACAGTAGTCAGTGAATGTGGAGAATCAGGTTGAGAAGAAGACTCCTTCTCCTCTGCCATCATAAGTTGACTCCATTTCATCCACACAAAAAGAAAGGCTCACTCTTGAGAAAACTGCCCGAGAAGGCTTGGACTCAGAGACGTTGGGCAGTGACAGAGAAATTCTGAGGTACAGAGCAGAGAAGGTAGTTTGGACAAATGTCTACTCCTTTCATTCATAGCCTCTGAGTTCTTTTCTGCATCTTCCTTCCTGCAATTCAGCAGTCAGAAATATATCCATAGAGAGTGAAGAATTGTGGAGTACACATCTTCATATTTTGACATCTTATAGAAAATCTCTGCAACCATCCATCACACAAAAGTAAATACAAGTATCTGCTCAAGACATAGGGTCATGGAATTTCAGAACACTAGGACTCATGTAAAAATTCTGAAAACTTTCAGAGAGATATACCAGGTCAAATATAAAGGATTATGATCAGAATAGCCCTAGAAATCTTAAGGATATCTCTTATTTCATTATTAACAGAAAAGGTATGTTTTACATCTATATATTTGCAAAAGATCCTATGAACTTTCCTCACATGTACATCCATTTGAATGTCTCAAGGTATTTCAGAGGAAGTCCTTGGCTCTAGTCATTCGTGGAGCTCACAGAGGAAAATGAGAGTGTCAGGGAGGTCACTGGGCACCAGGAGTAGAAAAAATCCACTTCACAATGGACCAGGTAGATGATGAGAGCAAGAGTAAAACTCGAGGAACAAAGAAGTGATGGGTGGTTGAAAGGTTCCCAATCACTGGGCAATATATATTTCTTAGAGTTGGAAACATATACCTGATCATTTATTGAAAAATCTAACTTAAGAAATTGAAAAATATGAACTATAGTAAAATATTCAGTCAAATATATCAAACATGATCACATTTTTTTTTAACCAGGGAATAATATTGACATGGTCAGAAAACTCAAGCAATATATTCTGGGGTAATCTGGGGTAATCAGTTTCCTATCGTTTCACCACGTATATCATACCTCCTAGTTTTTATTCATTCTTTCAGGTTCTACACTAATGAGACAATAATTTGTTTATTTCTATCACTTTATTGAAAGGAACAGTTAATGAGTAATTATTTTCCTCAATCTTGCATGTGCATGTGTGTTTTCTTGAATAACCACTTTGAAGTTATCAGTATGTAATACAACAACCATCGTTAATTGCTTGTCACCTTGTTTATAATTAAGTATTGCTTGTACTATTCTTTTTTTTACTTTAAAAATAAAAGGAGGAAAATATTAACAGACAGACAACCTTTTACAAAATAGCAAAAGAAAAGTACAGACAACACAAAGTTACAAACAAAGTTGTAGGAAATTAACAATGCTTGTTGTATTACATATTGATATCTTCAAAGTGGTTTCTCAGGAAAACAGGTAGAGACATGCAATATTGATCAATCAAGGACTTATTGACAGCTTCTTTCAGCAAAGAAATAGAAGACAGTAGATCAACTATGTTAACTACCCTGTATATACATACATACAAAATTTTTCCTTCTTTTCTTTTTCTTTTCCCACATCCCAGTTGCCTTTACCCTTGAGCGTTTTCCTATCATTTCACAATGTCTATCATGCCTCTTAGTTTAAATTAACTCTTTCAGGTTTTACACTAATGAAACAATGCAGTGCTTGCACATGCAGGTCTGATTTATTTCACTTATCAGTATGGTCTCTAGTAGTCCTTTCATATAGCATACTTACATTTTCTAAAGCTGTTTAACCTAAAGGTTTTTATCTAGTAAGTTTGATGTTTGATTTTTGACAGGCATGGTTCATGTTAATCCACTTCTTGGTTAATAATGTAGTGCACAGTATTCATGGTTTCTTTTGATATAGTATAATTTTTTTGTTTTATTTAGTTATATATTATAATGTAATCTGTTATTTGAAGGAAAAAGATATTTACCCTCTTCAGATAGTATTATTCTTTCTTGGAAAAGACTGTATTATTGCACTTATTCAGCGACTTTAGGAAATATCTTTGCAAAGGCAACCTTTCTTGTCATCTGTGATCAACTGACAGTTACACTAATCCTGCTATTGCTGACCAGTCATTGACATGATAGAGATTTCTTTATATTCCTGGATCTAGCAAGGCAAGAAAATTAAAGAAAAAAAATTAAAAAGTCATTCTGCTTCTTTAAGTCCCTTTATGTCCCTCACTAAATGCCACTGGGAAATTTCATTGTTCCATGAAGATGAAACAATGACCAATGTCTGTGCCAGCCAGGCAGCAACTGAAATCACAACTTTTATTCTTGGATGCAAAGGTCTCTGTTGCCCAGTTTGTGACAAGTAAGCTGAACAAAGCAAAAACTCTTTGTAAACTGTCCATATCAGAACTGTGTTATGGAGAAAGATACTCTCTGTGTGAGATGCCAAATTTACTAAAATTTATTGGATGCTATCTTCATTAATCTCTGCACAGGATACTGAGTGTGTTTGCCTAGAGCCAAAGATGGAAAATAATTGCACTAGACTGACTATGCACACTCAGGGACTATTTTTGCTAGGGGAACTATTTCCCATACTTCCTTGTTCCCATCTTCATGACATTAATCTTGCAATACCATCATAAAAGTATCAGTGTGTGTGGAGTGCATTTCTACTTATTTAGATTGTCTAAAATTTCTTTCATTATTGCTTTATTTAGCCTATTTGAAGTGCCATTGGCTACATTCCTCTACTCAACTCCAATTTAACTTCAACACATAGAAATTTTATATTATTTAGTGTTGTCTGAAGATTAACACATTTATATTTATGGATATTATTGATCACCTATACTCCATATTTAAACCTGCAACACTGTTGACAATTCTATATCATATTACCCTCTCAAGCCTGAAGCTGGGGTTCATGATCTGCAATATTTGTACTCTCTCATTTACCCCTTTTGGTACATTGGTTATCAAATGCATTTTTCACAATCACTCCAATTTGCACAACCACATTAATACACTAACTCTTTTTAGTAGTACATTTGTAGATGTAATGTTTTCACTCATTGTAGGGAATTGTTCCACATATTAATTCTTTTTCCCCTTCCTCCCACCCCCTTTTGTAAATCAGTGTGGAGATTCCTCGAAGAACTAAAAATAGAAATTCCTTCTGACCCAGCTATTCTCCTTCTAGGTATCTTCCTAAAGGCATTAAAGTGATCATACCACACGGATGTATAAATATCTATGTTCATAACAGCATAATTCATAATAGCTAAGTCTCAGAAGAAGCCTATATGTCCATCAACACATGAACAGATTAAAAAATGTTGTATTTATAAATACCACAAATAAATCAAGGGTGTGTTATTCTGCCATTAAGAAGGATAAACTTAAGTCATTTGTAAGAAAATGGTTGCACCTGGAGATGACACTGTTAACACATTAATTCTTGCACTTGTCCTTTAGATCAGTTGCCTTTTCTTATCTGCAATCCTCTGTTGTTGGGACAGCTTGTCTTCATAATCCAACCTTTTTCCCATTTTCCTTTCACTTTTTCCTGCTTTATTAGCTTTTAATGTTTTCAAATTTATATTCAATAGATAATATTGAGCAAGGTGATTTTTTGGAAAGAATTAAATTAGGGACTCTTGATTTAAGCTTATAATCTTTATCATATGATGTTCTTTTTCTTATTTTTATTGAATAACTTGTGTTTATGTATAAGAGAAAAATCTAATTATGACTGCATTAAACAAGGGTGGGTTTACTTTGCTCAAGTTAAAGATTCTCACTGTGTGGTCAGTGTAGCGGTAAATGTGTAGTCTTAAGGTATTACAGTACAAGTACCTCCTAATTTTCTTCACTGTGTTTAGTATTTTTATCATTAAATACTCATCTCCCAAAGTGATATCTCTTCTAACTTCTTGTTCACATCTATATTCTGAATAAGGACAAAATTGAAAGACAGCCTCAACAT
>NW_004955507.1:1279427-1285833 GCF_000276665.1 Chinchilla lanigera
TAATAATAGGGGTAACAGGAAAGTCTTTGCACATGATGTGAGGGTGCCTGAGAGAATTGAAGAGAGCATAACAGTAAGCAAGGAAAATTGCATGGAGATGATTTTTAACAGATATTGTCAATATCAATTAACATGAGACTGTTTTTTATTATGAAAAGGCCATACTGTACGTCACATAAATTATTAGAGAACTGTTCTTATCCTGACAATTCCGTGTCTATGATAGAGAACAGTACTCTTCTTACTGAAGCATAATAGAAAAAGCTTGCCGGAGATGATTTTAAATCTGGAAGTATATTTAAAACTAAGATTTATTATAAATATTTCCATTTAGGCAGAGGGTCCTCCTATATAAATACTATTATTTCATAAGTTTATTTCCATAAAAACTTTTTTTTGTGAAGGAAGAATTTTGTGGGCTGTTCTGAATAGGGAGTATGACATTGTCTTTATTGAACACTGTTATTAGTGAAACTTCCTTTTAAGCTTGATGCAGTAACACCTATATTTATTTCCAGCACTGTGATAGGTTGATGCAAGAGGATCACTAGTTCAGGACTAGCTTGGGAAACTTAGCAAGACCATGGTGTGTGAGGACATGGCTTCAGTCCCCAATATCATTCACACAGCAGTAAAGAAACAAAAAGAATCAAAAGGGTTAATTTTGAAGTTTCATTTTTTGCAGCAGAAATGAAATTTTTAATTTTCATTGTGTTTCAGTATTCTTTTGAAGTATGATAACGTAACTGTGGATGACAGTTAGTCTTTTTTTTAATTTTAAAAATAAAAAAACTAAAATAACAATGAAGGCAAAATAAAAAAACACAAAAATGATACAGGACCTCAAAACAAAATGATAGGAATCAACAATGGTTGGTACATTACATACTGTTATCTTCAAAGAAGTTGCTCAGTCCACCAGATATAAGAATGTAGGATTGATGAAACAGTCAAAGCCAATAACAAGTAATAATAAAAAAAAAAACCATTGTAAATGATGCAGAGCTTCACCACACAAGATGGCAGGAGTTCAACAATGGTTCTTATACTGCATATTGTTATTTTCAGATCAGTCATTCTGATTACCAAATTCAAGTGTGCTAATGTGGTCAAGAAAAAAGAAAATTTTAATATACCTATTCCAGCTATCCTTAAATATGCATATAAATTTTGTTTTTTCATTAAAAAAACCAAAATAAAAAAACAAATATATAAACTAAAGAGCATAGAGAGCAATAAAAATGATACAGAATTTCAAAACATGGTGATAGGATATTAACAATGGTTGTTATATTAGATAATGTCATCTTTAAAATGGTCGCACATATAACCAGATATAGGCATGCAAGATTGATCAAACAATTACACATTTACAATTCCTTTTGATAAATCAACAGGTGTTAGTAGTACAATTATCCTAGCTCTCCTGTGTATACATATACATATTTTTTCTCTTCTTTCTTTTTCCTCTGCCCTCCTTCATCCCAGGTGCTCCTTCCTATTTGAGCAGTTTCTTTTCCCTTTCACAAAATCTTCCTATTTGAGCATTTTCTTTTCCCTTTCACAAAAGGTTTTGTGAAACATTTCACAAAAAAGTGTACCTTTCAGATTTTATTTACTCCTTCAGGTCCTTATGGTAGGGAGGAAAATGATGTTTACACATGTGAATCTGATTTATTTCACTAATGAGTATGGTCTCTAGTTGCATTTATTTACTTATAAAAGCCTCTAGTTTATCTTTCTGTATAGCTGAGTAATACTCCATTGTATTAAAATACCATATCTTTTTATCCACTCCTCAGCTGATGGACATTTGGGTTGTTTCCAAGATTTAGCTATTCTAAGTTGTGTGGCTATAAACATGGGTGCACATATATCACTGTGGTATGATGTTCTCCGTTCTTCTGGAAGAATACTCAGGAGGGGAATAGCTGGGTTGAATGGGACCTCTAGATGTAGTTTTCTGAGGAATCTCCAAACTGATTTCCACAGTGGTTTCACCAGTCTGCATTCCCACCAGCAGTGGAGAAGGGTTCCTATTTCTCCACAGCCTCACCAGAGGAGGGGAATAGCTGGGTTGAATGGGACCTCTAGATGTAGTTTTCTGAGGAATCTCCAAACTGATTTCCACAGTGGTTTCACCAGTCTGCATTCCCACCAGCAGTGGAGAAGGGTTCCTATTTCTCCACAACCTCGCCAGCATTTGTTATTGGTTGATTTCTTAATGCTAGCCATTCTTACTGGGGTAAGGTGGAATCTCAGTGTTGTTTTAATTTGCATTTCTCAAATGATTAATGACTTTGAACTTTTTTTATGTATTTATTTGTCATTTGTATTTCTTCATGTGAGAATTGTGTATTCATCTCAGATGCCCATTTTTGTACTGGGTCTTTGAATTTTAGGGACCTGATTTTTTGTCTAATTAATCTCTTCATGACAGTGGTGTGCTAAAATCCCATTACAACTGCATTATTACTTATTTGATTTTTTATGTCTGTTAAAATTTGCCTTATATATTTAGGTGTCCCTACATTTCATGCATGTATGTTTATGATTGTTATCTCTACCTCTTGCAGTTTTCCCTCATCAAGAATATAGTGACATTCTTTATGGTTTTTGATCATTGTTGGTTTGAAGTTCAACTTGTCTGCAAGCAGAATAGCTACTCCTGCTTTTTTCTGAGTTCCTGCCATATGGAGTATTTTTTCCCTCCTTTGACTTTCAGTCCATGGATTTCCTTTTGAGTTAACTACATTTTTTGTATGCAGCATATTGTTGAAATTTTTTTCTTGATCCACTCTGCCAGTTAGTTTCTTTTGATTGGTGAATTGAGACCAGTTACATTAATGGTTATTAGGGATATGTACTGACTTATCCTTGTCATGTTATTTTCCCACTGTTGGTTCTGTGCATTGCCCCTCTGTTTAACTTCTTACCTTGCTTTGTATTTCTATTCTACTGGTCTTGAGATTGTGATCATTTTCATCTCCTTGTAGAATATCTTTTAGTACTCTTTGTAGGATTGGCTTGGTGCTCATGAATTTCTTCAGTAGATCTTTGTTATGGAAGTATCTTATTTCTCCATCAGTTTTGAAAGATAGCTTTGTAGGGTACAGCAATGACAGTTGGTCTTTTCATGGTAGATGAAAACAGTAAAACAGTCAACTAACTTTACAGAATATTTGAAACACAGTGAGGATATTTAAGGATGATAACTGAGCAGGGAGGACAGGGTTGTAATTTAAATGTCAGAATAGGAAGGTTGATGAAAAACAGAAAACAAGCCACGACCCAAGTATCTTCCTGTGGATCCTTAGTGGGAAATAACAGTAGTCAGTGAATGTGGAGAATCAGGTTGAGAAGAAGACTCCTTCTCCTCTGCCATCATAAGTTGACTCCATTTCATCCACACAAAAAGAAAGGCTCACTCTTGAGAAAACTGCCCGAGAAGGCTTGGACTCAGAGACGTTGGGCAGTGACAGAGAAATTCTGAGGTACAGAGCAGAGAAGGTAGTTTGGACAAATGTCTACTCCTTTCATTCATAGCCTCTGAGTTCTTTTCTGCATCTTCCTTCCTGCAATTCAGCAGTCAGAAATATATCCATAGAGAGTGAAGAATTGTGGAGTACACATCTTCATATTTTGACATCTTATAGAAAATCTCTGCAACCATCCATCACACAAAAGTAAATACAAGTATCTGCTCAAGACATAGGGTCATGGAATTTCAGAACACTAGGACTCATGTAAAAATTCTGAAAACTTTCAGAGAGATATACCAGGTCAAATATAAAGGATTATGATCAGAATAGCCCTAGAAATCTTAAGGATATCTCTTATTTCATTATTAACAGAAAAGGTATGTTTTACATCTATATATTTGCAAAAGATCCTATGAACTTTCCTCACATGTACATCCATTTGAATGTCTCAAGGTATTTCAGAGGAAGTCCTTGGCTCTAGTCATTCGTGGAGCTCACAGAGGAAAATGAGAGTGTCAGGGAGGTCACTGGGCACCAGGAGTAGAAAAAATCCACTTCACAATGGACCAGGTAGATGATGAGAGCAAGAGTAAAACTCGAGGAACAAAGAAGTGATGGGTGGTTGAAAGGTTCCCAATCACTGGGCAATATATATTTCTTAGAGTTGGAAACATATACCTGATCATTTATTGAAAAATCTAACTTAAGAAATTGAAAAATATGAACTATAGTAAAATATTCAGTCAAATATATCAAACATGATCACATTTTTTTTTAACCAGGGAATAATATTGACATGGTCAGAAAACTCAAGCAATATATTCTGGGGTAATCTGGGGTAATCAGTTTCCTATCGTTTCACCACGTATATCATACCTCCTAGTTTTTATTCATTCTTTCAGGTTCTACACTAATGAGACAATAATTTGTTTATTTCTATCACTTTATTGAAAGGAACAGTTAATGAGTAATTATTTTCCTCAATCTTGCATGTGCATGTGTGTTTTCTTGAATAACCACTTTGAAGTTATCAGTATGTAATACAACAACCATCGTTAATTGCTTGTCACCTTGTTTATAATTAAGTATTGCTTGTACTATTCTTTTTTTTACTTTAAAAATAAAAGGAGGAAAATATTAACAGACAGACAACCTTTTACAAAATAGCAAAAGAAAAGTACAGACAACACAAAGTTACAAACAAAGTTGTAGGAAATTAACAATGCTTGTTGTATTACATATTGATATCTTCAAAGTGGTTTCTCAGGAAAACAGGTAGAGACATGCAATATTGATCAATCAAGGACTTATTGACAGCTTCTTTCAGCAAAGAAATAGAAGACAGTGGAACACCTATGTTAACTATCCTGTATATACATACATACAAAATTTCTCCTTCTTTTCTTTTTCTTTTCCCACATCCCAGTTGCCTTTACCCTTGAACGTTTTCCTATCATTTCACAATGTCTATCACACCTCCTAGTTTAAATTAACTCTTTCAGCTTTTACACTTGTGAAACAATGCGGTCCTTGCACATGCAGGTCTGATTTATTTCACTTTAGTATGGTCTCTAGTTGTGACCATTTACCTATAAAGGCTTCGAGTTTATCTTTCTTTATAGCTGAGTAATTTTTCATTATATAAAAGTGCCACAATTTTCTCATTCAATCCTAGTGGATGGACATTTGGGTTGCTTCTAGAATTCAGCAATTACAAATTGTGCTGCTATGAACATAGGTGCACATATATCACTGTGATATGATGTTTTTAGATCTTCTGGGAAAATACCAAGCAGAGGGATAGCTGGGTTGAATGGGACCTATAGGTGTAGTTTTCTGAGGAATCTCCAAACTGATTTCCACAGTGGTTTCACCAGTCTGCACTCCTTCCAGCAGTGGAGAAAGGTTCCTATTTCTCCATAGCCTCACCAGCATTTGTTATTGGTTGATTTCTGAAAGCTAGCCATTCTTACTGGGGTGAGGTGGAATCTCAATGTTGTTTTAGTTTGCATTTCTCAAATGACTCATGATGTTGAACATTTTCTCATGTATTTATTTGTTATTTGTATTTCCTTATCTGAGAATTGTATATTCATCTCAGTTGCCCATTTTCGGATTGGTTCATTGAATATGGGGAGGCTGATATTTTAAAATTCTTTATATGTTCTAGATAGAAGCTCTTTGTCTGAGGGACAGTCAGCTAAATTTTTTTCCAAGTTTATGGGTTTTGTGTTTACTATGCTGGTGATTTCTTTAGATTTGCAGAAACTTTTCAGTAGGATGAGATCCCAGTTGTCGATTCCTGCAAGTGTTTCACATGCAGTTTGCTTTTTGCTCATGAACTCTTTGCCTACCTCTATGACTTCAAAAAGTTTTTACCTACTTTCTCTTCCAATAGATTTAGCGTTTCTGTGTTAACATTAAGATCTGTGAACCATTTTGACTTGAGTTTGGTGCATGGTGATAGGCTTGGGTTTATTTTCAGTCTTTGGCAGGTAGCAAGCCAATTTGTCCAGCACTATTTATTAAAGAGGCTATCATTCTTCCAGTGAGTTTCATTTATCAAAGAGTAGGTGGGTGAATGTGGTTTTGGTTGTGGCTGTTTCTTCCAGTCTGTTCCATTGATCCTCAGGCTTGTTTTTTAGCCAGTACCAGGGTGATTTCAGGAGAATAGCTTTGTAGTATAATTTCAGGTCAAGGATTGTGATTCCGTCTGACTTATCCTGGTTGCCCAGGATTGCTTTTGCTATACTGGGTCTCTTTCGGTTCCAGATGAATTTAAGGCATGTTTTCTTGAGATATGTGAGGTATGCTAATGGTAGTTGAATGGGAATTGCATTGAATCTGTACAGCAGTTTTGGGAGTATGGTCATTTTCACAATGTTGGTTCTTCCTATCCATGAGCAAGGAATATTTTTCCATTT
>NW_004955507.1:1289241-1295509 GCF_000276665.1 Chinchilla lanigera
TCTGGGATTGTGTTTTAGTCCTTTGTTTTGTCATGTTTGCTACCAGATGCAGAAAGCTCAGTTTCCCTCTTCACAGCTGCACAGCAATGCCTGCTAGTGTCACTAGTTTTCCTGTTGGTCAGGTTTGCCCTCAGTGACCCCTGAGAAGCACTACTTAGTCTTTGGTTTTCCAGCAGTTGTTGGTTTGTGTCTAGTTATCCCCAGTCTCAGACATGGGCATTGGTGTCAGTCGATGGCTGACCATCTGATCCAGTGTTGCCTTGCAGTTCAGGGCACGTGCCCAGCCTGAGTTGGGTTGCACTTGCGTGACAATCCCGGCCAAGTGGACGTATGTCCCCAGGCAGTTCAGGGTACAGACAAAACCCAGACACAGACTGCAGGGTCAACAGTTTATGAACCACCTGATTCTGTGTCTCCAGTCAGTTCAGGACACATACAGGAACCAGACGTAGGCCAGACGGGCAGCAATCACAGACTTCCCATGGCTGCGATCATCTAGGGGATCGGGGTGCAAGTAAAACACAGACTCGAACCACTGGACCAGTAGCTCTTTGAGCACTCGCTCACTCTGTGCAGGGTGTGTGCAGGGAGGGGCCACATGCACCCCCCAGCTAGAGCAGTCCTTGGGGCTTCTGAGTGAGGACCTCCTATTTCCTGCAGGTGCAAGGAGGGCAGAGACTCAGTCTGTAATGGCAGCAGGGTCCTACGTCACCTGCTCTTCCCCCAGGAAGTAGATGTGAAATACCTGGCTCTCTCCACGAGTTTCAGCTGGGAACCGTGGCGGTGGAAGTATCGCTCGGACTCGAATCATGGGACCAACAGCTCTTGGAGGATTTGCTCACTCGGCTCAGGGTGCATTCAGGGAGAGGCCACACACACCCCCCGCTTGTACTATTCTTCTACCTCTTTGTAAATGGCTGTCTGTTTCTCAATATGTTTTTGTTCTTTTACTTCTGAAATAAAAAAATAAAGAAAAGAATTTTCAGGTAATCAGCATTATTATCTAATATATTCTGGTCAATAATTAGGGGAAGCCTTGTGCGTGAATGTATCTTTCTGTGTCTGTTTGTGTTTAAGATACATCGCCGGAGCTCAGTGGCACAAGCACCTACGTGGCAAGGGTAAGGTCCTGATTTTCATTCCTGGTATCAAAAAAAAAAAAAAAAACCCAAAAACAATAACAAAAAATAAAATACTTCCCAGAGTTGATATGTGCTGATATATGAAACAGATAGAAATCTCTCATCTTCTATGCCAACAAATTGATATTTTCTACAAATTAATAAGAAACAGTGAATCCTTCTTTAGAATTATGATTATAATTTTCAGAAGCAGCTACTAGAATGCTCAATGTATCCACATTTGAGAATTAGGAGGAGGATAAATGTGAAATTTTTTACACATACTATTCATGTACATATGTATAGATCAATTACAATTTAATTTTTAAACCTATCCATTATTTTGAGGTAAATTTAATATTGATTCCTGAGTATTGTTTTACAAGAACTGCAATTTCTTGTCCTTATTTTTTACATTTATTTTGAAACATTGTATTTATTCTATTTATATTAGATACCATACATGGTACTTCTTCCTCATTTATCATGAGAACTAGTTTGCAAGAAAGTGCTATGTTTCTACATTTTGCCAAATCTCCTCATAAGTCTAAATATACCTCAGGGAATATAATTCATTTATAATGCTGTTGGGTCACTTTCATCTTGTTTCAGATATTTCTAAATTGCTGTGGAAAATGTATCATTTTTCTTTTGTTCTGACATTTCTTCCTCGTGTCTTACCAGTTAAGGTCCAGGAAGAGATTGACAGTGTGATTGGCAGGCACCGGAGCCCCTGCATGCAGGACAGGAGCCACATGCCATATACAGATGCTGTGCTGCATGAGGTGCAGAGATACATAGACCTCATTCCCACCAGCCTGCCCCATGCGGTGACCCGTGACGTTCAGTTCAGAAACTACAACATTCCCGAGGTAAGCTTGCTTCTATCTTGCATCTCAGAGTTGACATTCCCAAATTCAACATGAGATTGCAAATCAGTAACAACAGAAACAAGTACAAAACTCTCACATTTCATTGCTTGGTGGGCTTTCTGTTTTTTCCTGTGGGGCTCTAAATCTTTGTTTTATGTATGTATGTATGTATGTATGTATGTATGTATGTATGCATGTATTTATTTATTTATTTTAAAGAGTAAAGAAAACAAAATAACAAAAACCAAGACAAAACCAAAACAACACAAAAACACTTAAAATGATACAGAATTTCAAAACAAGGTGATAAAAAGTTAACCATGATTGTTATAATACATATTGTTATCATCAATGAAGTTGATCAGATTACGAGATGTTAAGAATGCAACACTGATCAAACAATTACAGAGAATTAAAGATAATGAAAAACATTAGAAACAATACAGAGTTTCACTAATCAAGATAGTAAGGATTCAACAGTGGTTGTTATATTGCATAGTATTGTCTTCAAATTAGTTGTTCAGATTACCAGATATAAGAAGAAAAATTGGTCAGAAAAATAAAAATTTAAGCATTAACTGTTCCTTCAATAAACCAATAGATATCAGCAGTACAATCATTCCAGCTATTCTTATATATCTATATATTTTTCCTTCATTCTTTCTTTCTTTTTTCCTTTCTGTCATCTCAGTTGTTCCTTCCCTTTGAGCTATGTCTTTCCCTTTCACAGTATCTAGTGTTACTTCTGAGTTTTATTTACTCTTTCAGGTTCTTACACTAGGGAGACAATGTTTATACATGCAGGTCTGATTTATACGACATGAGCATGGTCTCATTGCATCCATTTTCCTATAAAAGCCTCGAGTTTATAATTTTTTATAGCTGAGTAATGCTCCATTGCATAAATATATCACATCTCTCTTGTCTAATCATCAGTGGATGGGCATTTGTGTGGTTTCCAAGATTTAGCTATGAAAACTGCACTGCTATAAACATGGGTTCACATATATCACTGTGGTATGATCTTTTCTATTCTTCTGGAAAAATATGCAGAAGGGGAATAGCTGGATTGAATGGGACCTCTAATCTTAGTTTTCTGAAGAATCTCCACACTGATTTACATAGTGGTTGCACCAGTCAACACACCCACCAACAGTGGAGAAGTGGGGAGCTTCAACAGTGTTTGTTATTGGTTGATTTCTTGATGATAGCCGTTGTTTCTGGAGTGAGATGGAATCTCAGTGTTGCTTTAATTTGCATTTCTCAAATGACTAATGATGTTGAAAAGTTTTTCATATACTTAGTTGTCATTTGTATTTCTTCTTGTGAGAAGTGTGTATTTATCTCAGATACTCATTTTTCATTGGGTCTTTGAATTTTGGGGGTCTGATTTTTAAAACTTCTTTATATGTTCTAGATAGAAGCCTTTTGTTTGAGGGAGAGTTGGCTAAAATTTTTTCCCATTCATGTGTTTTCCTTTTACTCTGTTGGTGATTTCTTTTGATGTGCAAAACTTTTCAGTAAGATAAGATCCCAGTTGTTGATTCTTTGAAGTATTTCTCGTGCAGTTTGGCTTTTGTTCATGAACTTTCTGCCTACCCCTACATCTTTAAGATTTCTAACTACTTTGTCCTCTTGTAGATTTAATGTTTCTGTTTTAATATTTAGATCTTTGATCCATTTTGACTTTATTTTCATGCAAGGTGATATACATGGGTCTAATTTTAGACTTTGGCGTGTGGAAAGGCAGTTTTTCCACCACCATATACTAAAGAAGCTATCTTCCTTCCAGTGAACATATTTGACTCCTTTTCAAAGATAAAGTGGCTGAGTGTGTTTGTAATTTTGTCTCAATCTTCTAATCTGTTCCATTGATTCTCAGGTCTGCTTTTTTCCAGTACCATGCTGATTTCATCACAGTAGCTGTGTAATATAATTTCAAGTCTGGGATTGTGATGCACCTGACTTTCTTTTTACCCAGGATTTCCTTTGCTATTCTAGGCCTCTTCTTGTTCCAGATGAATTTTAGAAATATTTTCTCTAGATATGTGGAGCACACTAATGGTATTTTAATCAAGATTGTGTTGAATCCTGATAAGGAGTATGGCCATTTTCACAATGTTGCTTCTTCCTATCCATGAGCAAGAAATATTTTTTCATATTCTATAATCTTCAATCTCTTTTTCCAGAGTACTGTAATTTCCACTGTATAGATCTTTTATTTCTGTGTTAGATTGATTCCTCAGTATTTCATTTCTTCATGTGTTGTTGTGAAAGGTGTTGTTTCCCTAATTTCTCTCCTAGTGCATTTGTTGTTTTTGTATAGGAATGCTATTGATTTTTGAGTGTTGACTTTTTATCCAGCAATGCTATTATTTGTTTATTAATTCTAGAAGTCATTTGGTGGAGTGTTTGGGTCTTCCATGTAAAGTATCATGTCATCTGTGAATAATGGTAACTTCACTTCTTCCTTTCCAATCATTATTCCTGTTATTTTTCGTTCTTTTCCTATTGCTGTGGCTAATGTTTCCTGAACTATTTTAATAGGATTGGTGATAATGGATATCTTTGTCTTGTTCCTGATTTTAAAGTGAAAGATTTCTGTTTTTGTTCATTTAGTATGGTATTTACTGTTGGTTAGTCATGGATAACTTTTATCAGATTGAAGTAAAGACCATCTATTCTGATTTTATGTAGGTTTTTTTTTTTAACAAGAATGGGTGTTTGACTTTGTCAAAAGCTTTTTCTGCATCTATTGAGATGATCATACAATTATTATCTTTGGCTCTGTTGATATCGCATATTACATTTACTAATTTGTGTATATTGAACCATCCTTCCATTCCTGGGGTGAATTCTACTTGACTTCTATGTTGTAAATCTTCTTGATGTTTTGCTGCAGTGTGTGTGCTAGTATTTTATTGAGGATTTTTGCATCTGTGTTTATTAGAGAAATTGGCCTAGTTCTCTTTTTTGGTTGGATCTTTCTCTGGTTTTGGTATTAGGGTAATACTTGCCTTAAGGAATGTGTTAGTCAAAATTGCTTCCCTTTCAACTTATTAAAGAGTTTGAGAAGAATTGTTGTTAAATCTTCCCTAAATTTTCTTGTGGAATTGAGCTGTGAATCCATTAGTACATGGGCTTTTCTTTGTTGGTAAGGGTGTTTTTAAATTACATTTTAAATTCCCTTGACTGATGTATGGTTATTCAGGATTTTGGTATCTTCTTGACTCAGCTTTGGTAATTCATATGTATTTAGGCATCTGTCCATTTTTTCTGTGTTTTCCATCCTGTGAGAGTAATGATTTTTAATGTAGCTATTGATGATATTTTGAGTTTCTATAGGTTTATAGTGATTTCACCCTTTGCATTCCTTATTTCCTGAATTTGAATTTTCTCTTTCCTTATTTGATAAAGTTGGCTAGGGGTCTATCAGTTTTATTTATTCTTTCACATAACCACCTCTTTGATTCATTAATTCTTTGTATTGTTTTGTTAATCTCACTTGCATTAATTTCTGCTTTGATCTATAATTTCCTGCGTCCTTTGGGCTTTGGGCTTGACTTTCTCTTGTTTATCTAGAAGTTTGAGTTGTAGTATAATGTTTATTTCTGCTCATTCTATATTCCTGATGTGAGAATTCACTGCTGTAAATTTCCCTCTTATGGCTGTGTTCATTGCATCCCACAGGTTTCGGTCAGTTGTAACTGCTTTTTGTTTGTTTGTAAATATTGTTTAACTTCTTCTTTAACTGCATCTGTGATCCATTGCCTGTTCACGTGGGTATTATTTAATTTCCACTCATTTATGAAGTTTTTGTGATTTCTTTTTTCAGTAATTTTCAATATCATTGCACTATGGTCAGATATTATACATGGTATAATTTCAAATTCCTGTGCATTTACTTAAGCATGTTCTATGTGCTAGTACATGGTCTATTTTAGAGAATGATCCATACATAGCTGAGAAGAATCTGTATTCTGATGGTGTTGTTTGGAACAATTTCTAAAGATATACTAAGTCCATTTTTTCACAAGTTTGGTGTAGTTCTGTGATTTCTTTGCTGATTTTTTGCCCAGTTGATCTACTACTTTGTGACAATGTCATGGTAAAATCCCCAGTTATGACTGTGTTTTTGCTTATTTGATTTTTTATGTCTGTTAATATTTGTCTTATATCTTTGGTTGACCAGTATTGCATGTCTATATCTGTTTTCATGAGAAGCCACTTTGAAGATATCAATATGTAATACAACCACCATTGTTAATTCCCTAC
>NW_004955507.1:1295954-1298220 GCF_000276665.1 Chinchilla lanigera
TGAATTGAGACCATTTACACTGATGGTTTAAACTGATATGTATTGGCTCATCTTTAGGATGTTATTTTCCTGCTGCTGGTTTCTTACCTTTTCCCTCTGTTTAATTGTTTTCTCTGTTTGGTGATTCCCTTGTACTGTTTTTCTTGAAGTTGTGGTCATATTTATCTCTTTCCAGAATACCTTGTTGTACTCTTTGCAAGGTTGGTTTGGTCATCATGAATTTCTTCATTTGTTCTTTGTTGTGGAAGTATCTTATTTCTCCACTAATTTTGAAAGATAGTTTTGCAGGTTACATCAGTCTGGGTTGGAAACTGTTTTCTTTAAGGACGTTCATTATTTCATTGCAAGCTCTTCTGGATTTGATAGTTTGTGTTGAGAAATTTGCCGTGATAGTGATTGGCTTTCTTTTATAGGTAATCTGTTCTTTTTCTCTAACAGCTACTACTATTCTGCTGTTTTGCTGAATTTCTGGGATCTTAATTATTATGTGTCTAGGTGTAGATTTATTTTGGTTATGGCTAATTGAGTTATATATGCCTCTCTTATCTCTATATCAGATTCTTCTGTCATGCTTGGGAAACTTTCTACTACTATTTCTGCAAATCTTCTTTTTATGTCTTTCATACTTACACCTGATATTTTGTTGATACATATCAGTATTATATATTTTTTTTTGCCCAACTTGCAGCTGTTGAGTTGGTCTTGCATGGTTCTTTGTTATTTTAAGGATATCTTTCTTTTAGTGCTTACTAGCTGCAGTGCTGTCTTAAAGGTCTGAATGTCTATTTTTAGTTTCGTTCAAGGAGTTTGCCAGCTTTCATGTGAATTTTTAGTTTCCTGGATATGTGTTTGAGTTTTTTTTTCATGCATTCTAATTCTTTCCTATGTTGTTCATTTGATATTTACATCATTTTCCTATGCTCCTCTATCTCTTTATCCATGCCTTATTTAGATGTGCTGAGCAATTCTATCATTATTGTTGTCATTTCTTTTTTTTTAACCAGAGAGATTATTTCTGATCTTATTTCTTCTATGACCTGAGGAAGTTGTTTCTTCAGTTGCTATCATTTCAGATATTTCAGGTGTGTGACTTCCAAGTTCTTCTATGTGAATGTCTTCTTGACTTGTTCTGGGTGGGCCGAAGGTCTGAGATTCCATTTTGCTTCTGCATTTTGACATTTTTGAAGCTCCAGAAGTTCACCAGGGCTCAATATCCCTCCCATGATAGTGAAGGGCTGGGGTGTGGCTCACTGAGGCTCACTGTCACTCTCACAATGGCGTGAGGGCAGGGGCAGGTCACTGAGGCTCCTAGTGTTGACCAGAGCTCAGGGTCTCTCTCCTGATGGTGGTGAGCTGGTTCGGGCTCAACAAGGATCCTGAAGCTGTCTGGGGCTCAGCATCACTCCCATGATGTTGATTGCCAGGACAAGGATTATTGAGTTTCCCAAGGCTGTCCAGGGCTCAGTGTCCCACCTACAGTGCTAGGGTGGGACAGCACCTCACTGTGCCTCCCAAAGCTGTCTGGGGGCTCTGCTCCTCTCCCATGCTGGTGGAGGTATGGGGCATGGCTCATGTAGTTTTCCCAAGCTGTCTGGGGCTCAACAGTGCTCCCATACCGGTGGGGGCATGGGATGTGTCTCATGGAGTTTTCTGAAGCTGTCCGGAGGCTCAGCACAGAATCTGTGATGGTGGAGGTGGGGGCCAGGGCTCATGGAATTTCCTGAAGCTGTGTGGGGCTCAGTACCACTCCTATGCCTGTAGGGATGTGGGGTATGGCTCACAAGGCTTCCCAATACTGTCCAAGGATCAGAATGGCTTCCCAGGACAATGGGGTTGTTAGGTGCAGCTCACAGAGTTTCCTGAAGGTCTATGGGGCCTCAGCATGGCTTCTGTAATAGTGGAGATCTGGGGCATGTCTCACAGAGTTTCCCAAAACTGTCTGGATCTCAGTGCTGCTACAGCAATTGTGTGGGTGTGACGTGTGGCTCATGTGGTGTGGCTCACAGAGCTTCCCAAAGCTGTCCAGGGCTCAGTGTACCTTCTGTGATGGTGGGGGTGCAGGTCTAAATGTTTCTAATAGGTCTCAGTCTCTGGATGTGCATCTTCCATATTTGTTTTCATCTTTCATGCTGACTTGATTATTTTCAGGCATTTCCATTTCCATATGAGTTTAAAAGCTCAGATTTTCAAGTTTCCAAAACACACTTAAAGTTTTTAAATCATCATGATAATTTAAAGGCAAATTTGAGAAGAATTGGTACATTAG
>NW_004955507.1:1304717-1322408 GCF_000276665.1 Chinchilla lanigera
GTTTGTGTTTAGATGCCTTCCAAAGCCTCGGGCTGTCATGGGGTGGGCTTCTGGAGCTTTTCATTGATTCATGGTCCAATGCTGGGATTATGGATGTGAGTGCAACATCCACCCTGGGGTGGGTAGCTTGCATACAATATAGGGGAGGGAAAGAAGTTTGCTGTCTGTTGCTCCTCCCTTTCTGCTCTTGTTGCTTTTGTTGTTGTCTGCTGCCAGGAACTGTTGCCTTCTGCCATGTGCCACTCTGCCTTGGAGTCAGCCAAGCACAGACTAAAATCTCCACAACCTGTGTGCTAAATAAACCTTTCCTTCCTTTATTTTGGGCTTCAAGTATTTTGTCTCGGCAGTGAAAGAAAAGTAACCAAGACACACAATAATGTTATAGAATATACATCATATATATTAATGTTTCTGATATTTCTAGAATAATCCTAGCAGGTTTTTCTTTTGCAATGCAATATCCATTGAAAAAATAAAACAAAACAGAGAAATACAGTGGCTATCTTGTCCCATTAGACTCTTGTGTCAAGAATGGTCTCCTGAAATTTTTCCTTTCAGTTTATTAACCTCAGTGCAGAGTCCCAGCTAGAAATCATGTGAACTATTCTTCAGACTGGATTGTGTATTATTATTTTATAGACATGTGATTTTAGTTATGATATTGACAGGAAAACTACAGGGCTGCTGACTATGTAATATTGAAACATATTGGTGTTTTTGACACACTAACATCATTTAATGCTAATATTGGTTATGCTAACTTCCCCCAGTATGAGGGGACATCTCCTTTGCAGAATTTGTGTGTTATATGTAATTAGTAAAAAACTGTGGTAGAATATTTTAAGATTATGTGAAATTTAACTTAAATTGCTCACTGACCTGCTAGCATTAGTCTATGACCCTTCAAATGATTCATTTATATTTCTTTATGGCTGAATAGCGCTCCATGGTGTGTAAATGCCATATATTTTTATTCATTCATCTGTTGTTGGACATATGGGCTACTTCCAAGATTTAGCTATTTTGAATTGTAGTGTTATAAACATGGGTATGCTTATGTTCTTGTAATATGATGCCTTTAACTCTTTGTGGAAGATACATAGAAGGGGGACAGATAAGTCAAATGCAATTTCTACTTTTAATTCTTTGAGAAAAATTCCATACTCATTTGCATATGATTGTACTAGTTTATATTCCTACTACTAATATAGAAAGTTTCCTTAATTCCTGCAGGAAAACCAGCATTCTTTATTCTTTGATTTCTTGATGATTGCCAAACCTTCTGATATAAGAAGAAATACAAGTGTTGTTTTAATTTGCATTTCTGTAATGGCTTGAAATATTGAACAATTTTCATATGTTTTTTCATCATTTGTACTTCTGAGTGTGTCTATTCACTTCACTTGCTCATTTTTTTTTTTGGTTTTTCTCCGGTACCGGGAACCGAACTCACGACCTTGCGCTTGCGAGGCAGGCGCTTTTGCCGCTGAGCTAAGTCCCCAGCCCACTTGCTCATTTTTTGATTGTCTCTTTTATTTTGGCTGTTCTCATTTTCTGGGTTCTATATATACTCTACATTTTAGTGTTCTGTCAGAAGAACAGCTGACAAAATTTTGCTTCCATTCTATAGGTTGCCTCTTCATTTCATTAGTTACAGATGCATATCTAAAAAGTGCTATGAACAGATATTCTGGATATTTCACATTAGAAGAAAGGCTTCCATTTGTAATGACAATTCACCTGAGATAGGAATTCTAAAGTGATGAACTAGAGAAGCAACTAATGATAGACACCAGTGTACAAGCTGGGTGATGAAAAAGAAGAAAAGCTTCAGAATTCATAACTCTAAATACCCAACTACTCAGATTGTCAACTTCTATTGGAGGAAATTTTAGCAATGTTACTGTCCTCAAAGTCATCCCTGTTTGTCACATCATTTGGCTGGAAATAATACTGATTTTTTTGGGACATAGTGTCCTAGTTATATATGAAAAGAGTGATTTTCTTTGTATTTTTTCAGCTGTATTACTTGTATATAACATATTTGGTCTCTGTGTATTGTTACCAGGGCACAACTGTATTAATGTCCTTGACATCTGTGCTACATGATGAAAAAGAATTTCCCAGACCAGAAACTTTTGATCCTGACCACTTTCTAGATGACAGTGGCAAGTTTAAGAAAAGCAACTACTTCATGCCGTTCTCAACAGGTAATAGAAATTGATTTCCCTATGTACAGCAAGAGACATACATTATTTTGAGATCAGCTGGAATGGTGCCTCCTTTTTTTCTGGTCAAATATCTGTTTGTACATGATTGAAAGTCTCACTTCCAATACCCAAGTTCTATTCTGCTTATGACATATTGCCATTGTTTGGTGGGCTTCAGAGTTCTTTTTTCACTGTCTTGCACATTACAAAAGCTAGAGTATAAGTTATTTGTATTCTACCCTATTTACATGATGTAGGTACCCTCATCTCTTCCAAGAAAGCAAAATTATATTAAAGTTCCTTCAACCACCATGACAAAAGTGAACTAACTCTCCAGTGTGTTTGTCTTCTATGTTATGTTGATGTCCACCTACTAAAACAAGTGATGGATATAATTTCTCCCAGAGAACACAGTAGCGTTTGAAGCCACATTCATTTAGGGAAGAAGATAAGTAAAGAGTTCATTGTAATATTAGTGCTGTGAGATTATTAAGCACATATTGGTGGGAAGAGTTCCTATGGGAGAGAAGCTGCAATCCTCCTGTACCCTCCTATCTCAGTGTGAGGCATAAAATCAAAGAAGCAATATGCTAGTAGCATAAAGTATTATTTGAACTGCATCAAAAGAAGGAATAGGAAAGATAGTGCATGTTTAAGGAAGAAATTATACAAAGGAAAAGAATACTTGTTCTTAATTAAGAATGTCAGATTTGCCAACAAATAACCAAGGAGATCATGAAAGCTTTGTAGATGCATCCTTTCTTTATTCCTCTACAACAATAGCAGAGCCCTACACTTCCTCCAGTTATCACCCTGACTCTTGATTATTGGATCTCCCCCTTACAGACTGTTTGCTAACACCCCTGCATTTATTCTCTGTTTTCTGTGTCCTTTGGTGTTTTCTTTATATATAGCACTGTGGATCCCACAAATATAAAAAAAGAATTCTTTTCAAAAATTCATATTTCAACACAGTGCAATATAACAATAAAAGTTAGTATAAATTTATGATTTAGGTGACCTATAGTTCAATGAATATGAACATATTGTTGAGGAAATGCAGAGAAATAGGAATTTATTTCATGAGGGTCTAAAGAAAGAAGGTCAAGAGGAAAAGAAATTTGACCTATTTCTGATGTATGGAAAGGTTCACCTGAAGTAATCTCATGTTATAAACTGGTAACTTCCTGGCAAGGAGCAGCTAAATGAAAGTATGTGTATCTGCTGCTGTGAATACAGTGTGTTTTGAGGTGGTTAATGCAAGTGTTACAAGGTGATAGAGTGCAAAATTATCATGGATCATTTGATCAAAAGCAGGGTGCACAGGACAAGATGATGTTTCTCTAGGAAAACAAAATTAAAACTTGAAATCTCAAGAAAATTCATAACAGGAGCATTTTTTAAAGTGTGGGTATGAAGCTAGTACTCAATGCATATTTTTGAATCTATGCACTATTGCATTAATTTCATATGTTATATGGGTTGCTTATCTGTTTTCCACTTGCATATCTAGTTGTCCATCTATCCATACACCCATCTAGGTATCTATTCATTTATCCATTCATCCTTCTGTCTTTGGTTTTTACAGCAACTGTTACATATGAAGAATAACTACACTATTTTATTTTTTCTATTTTCAGGAAAACGTATTTGTGCAGGAGAGGCCCTGGCCCGCATGGAGCTGTTTTTGTTCCTGACTACCATTTTACAAAACTTTAATCTGAAATCCATGGTTGATCCAAAGAATCTTGATACCACTCCAATTGTCAATGGGTTTGCTTCTGTCCTGCCCTCATACCAGGTCTGCTTCATTCCTGTCTGAAGAAGAGCAGACTGCCTGGCTGCTGCTCTGCTGTCATCTGCTATCCCCTTCTCTGCATCATAGGCTACCTTCATCCATTAGAAATGGCTTCACTGATATCTCTTTTTCCATCTCCCCATTTAGTCAAAATCCAGAGGAGACTCAAAGTCTATTGTGAAGTTTCTCTGTGATTGCACCAGTTTGCATGCTATTTCCTATATTCTGTAATACTTGCCTAATACTTATCTAATGCTAAATTGCTGGTACATTATCTTTGTTAAAAACTATAAAGGGGTTCATGACTGAGGCCCATGTGCCCTCCATTAACTACCTGGGGACCTTGGACTGGCAACCCATGTCCTGCCAACATTGTGGTTCATGGCTGAGGCCCAGAAGAGGCTTTTATTAACTGCCTGAGGATCCTGGTCCTGGAAACCCACACTGTATGGACAGTGTGTGGTTTGTGGCTGAGACCTGAGTGCCCTCAATCAGCTGCCTGAGGAACTTGGACCAGTACCCCACACACTGTCAACATTGTAGTTCATAGCTGAGGCCCAGACACTCTCAGTCAACCAACTGGGGAGCTTGGACCTATGGCCCACACTTTGCTGACAATGTGGTTTGTGCTGAGGCCCAGAAGATACAGATACACTCCACTAACAGCCTGAGGACTCTTATTCCAGAACCCCTCATTCTGTTGGCATTGTGGTTCATGAATGAGGCCCTTATGCCCTCAATCAATTGCCTGGAGAACTTTGACTGGCAATCCACATTCCATCAACATTGTGGTTCATGGTTGAGGCCTGCATGTCTTCAGTCAACTGCCTGGGAACCCTAGTCCCAAAGGCCAGGGTTCCTTCTGAAATTGTGATTCTCATCTGAACCGTGCACTCCATCAATGGTCTGGGGATGCAAGACGTGATGGAAGGTCTCCCACTGCCATCATGGAGCAAGCCTAACATCCAGCAAGTCTAGGGATCCTAGAGGCCTTCAGTGAGCTGCCCGGGATGAGTGAGGCTTGCCACTGGGTCCCTGGCATCTAATATGAAAAGAGGAAGGAGCAAAATGTAATCTCAGAACTTCACCCCACCCAGAACAAGTCCAGGAGACATTGAAATAGGAGAACTTGGTGGTCACACACCTGAAATCTCTGAAATGAGCACAACTGAAGTAAAGAAACAACTCCATCAGAGTATAGAAGAAATCAGATCAGAAATAATCTCTCAGATAAGAAATGAAATGACAACAATAATGAAAGAATTTCTCAGCACATCTAAAGAAGATATATATATATATAAAATGGATGAACCTAGAAAAATGCAGGACACATTAAATGAACAATATATGAGACAACTAGAATGCATGAAACAGATTAAAGAGATATCCAGGAAATCAAAACTTCCATCAAAAACTCGCAAAACCACTTGAATGAAGTCAAAGATAGACTGTTAGATCTTGAAGACAGCATGGTAGTTAATGATCTCAAAAGGAAAAGTCTCATAAAAATAAGAAGAAACCAGGAACTATCAGTTCAACAGCTGCAAGACAATGCAAAAAGAAATGTAATACTAATAGGTGTCAATGAAATAGCTGGAGTCAACACAAATGACATAAAAAGACTATTAGCAGAAATAACAGCAAATTTCCCAAGTATGGAAAAAGAATTTGACATACACTAAGGGAGGCATATAGAACTCCAATTAGCCATAATGAAAATAAAATTACACCCAGTCATACAATGATCAAGATCCCAGAAATCCTGGAAAAGGACAGACTGTTAAAAGCTGTTAGAGAAATGAAACAGGTCACATATGAAGGAAAGTCCATCAGAATCATGGCAGATTTCTCAACACAAACCATTAAATCAAGAAAAGTTGGAGTGAACTATTCCAGGTCCTACAACAAAACAGCTTCCAAGGCAGATTGGTGTATCCTGCAGAACTATACTTCAGAAATAATGGAGAAATAAAATATTTCCATGACAAAGAACAACTGAAGAATTTCATGAGCACCAAACGAACCCTACAAAGAGTATTAAAAGATATTCTAGAAAGATAGAAATGACCACAATTTCAAAAACAATAGAAAGGAATCACCTAGCAGAGCAAACAATTAAAAGGAGAGTAAAAGTAGGAAACCAACAGCTGGTAAATAACATAACAATGATAAGCTAACACATAACAGTTATAACCATTAATGTAAATGGCCTCAATTCACCAATCAAAGGAAGCAGACTGGCAGAGTGGATCAAGAAACAAAATCCAACAATATGCTGTATACACGAAACACATTTAACTCAAAAGGAAATTCATAGACTGAAAGTCACAAAGTTGGAAAACAATCCTCCATGGGACAGGAATCCAGAGGAAAGCAGGGGTGGCTTTCCTGATGCAAATATTGCAAACTTCAAACCAAGAATGAACAAATGAGATTAAGAAGGTCACTACATACTGGTCAAAGGAAAACTCCAAGAGGAAGAGATAACAATTAAAGAAATGTATGCACCAAATATGGGAGCACCCAACTATAAAGAGAAACCTTAATAGACATGAAAAACCAAATAACAACGCTATTGTAATGGGGGAGCTTAACACCCTATTGACACAAAGGATAGGTCAACTGAATAAAAAGTCAGCAAATAAATAACAGAACTGAACAAAACTTGTGAATAAATGGATTCAGTAGACCTTTACAGAGTGTTCCACCCCACAACATCAGAATACACATTCCTCTCAGCTGCATATGGGACTTTCTCTGAAATAGACCACACACTAGTCCATAGAACTTGCTTCACTAAATGCAAAAGAATTGAAATATCCCATGCATATTATCTGGCCATAGTGCAACAAAACTGGAAATTAATGACAAAAGGAATCACAAAATCTCCCATAAACACATGGAAATTAAATAACAGCTTCCTGACCAACAAACGATTCACAGATGAAATTAAAAACAACATTAAACAATATCTACAAGCAAGCAAAAATGTAAATACAACTTACTGGAATCTGTTGTATGCACTGTAAGCAGTCCTCCAAGGGAAGTTTATAGCAGCAAACTTATAAATCAGGAAAACAAAAAGAGAACAAATAAATAGCCTAATGTGGTACCACAAATGTTTAGAAAAAGAAGCAATTCTCCCTAATTCATTTATGGAGGCAAGTATGATACTAGTACCAAGACCAAAGAAATATCCAACTAGTAGAGAGAACTACAGGCCAATACCCTTAATGAATGCAGTTGAAAAAATACTCAATAAAATAGTAAAAAAACAGAATTCAGAAAATTATTAGGAATATTATACACCATCACGAAGTAAATTGATCGCAGGGATGCAGTGATGGTTCAATACATGCCAGTCAATTAGTGTAATACATCATACCAACAGAGCCAAAGACAAAAACCACATGATTATCTCAATAGATGCATAAAGAGCTTTTCACAATGTCCAGCACTCATTCCTAATAAAAACCCTACAGAAAATAGGAATAGATGGTCTTTACCTCAATCTGATCAAAGCCATCTATGACAAACTAACAGCCAACATCATACTAAATGGACAACAAATGAAAACTTTCACCATTAAATCAGGAACAAGACAGGGAAGTCCATTATCATCACTCCTATTCAACATAGCTCAGGAAACACTAGCCAGAGCAATTTGAAAAAAGAGAAATATAAAAGGAATAAAGATAGGAAATGATGAAGTGAAATTATCATTACACTCAGATGACATGGTACTCTACATGCAAGACCTGAAAAACTCCACCAAAAGACTCACAGAATTGATCAATAAATTCAATAGCATAGCTAGATACAAAGTCAACACACAAAAATCGATTACAATCCTATACACAAACAAAAAACACTGAGAGAAAAATTAAGGAAACCATACCTTTCACAATAGCATCCAAAATTGATACTTAGGAATCAGTCTAATGAATGCAGTAAAAGATCTATACAGTGAAAGCTATCATACTCTGAAAAACGAGATCAAAGAGAATTTCAGAAAATGGAAAGATATTCCTTGTTCATTGATAGGAAGAACCAGCAGTGTGAAAATGACCATTCTCCAAAATTTTTTGTACAGATTTAATGCAATCTCTATTAACATATGATTAGTATACCTCATAGATCTAGAGAAAACGTTCTTGAAATTCATCTGGAATTAGAAGAGACACAATATAGGACAAGCAATCCTGGGCAACAAGGACAAGTCAGGTGGCATCACAATTTCTGACTTGAAATTATACTACAAAGCTACCGTGATAAAATCAATATGGTATTTGGCAAAAGAACAGGCCTGAGAATCAATTGAACAGAAGGAAGAAGCAGCTACAACCACAAACACACTCAAGATCTTTATCTTTGACAAAGTAGAGGAACATGTTCACTGGAAGAAAGATAGTCTCTTCAATAAATGGTACTGGAAAAACTGGCTTGCCACATGCCAAAGACTAGTCTAGACCCATGTCTATCACCATGCAAAAAACTCAAGTCAAAATGAATCAGATATTTAAATATTAACCCAGAAACACTGAACCTACTGGAATTGAAAGTAGGTAAAAATATTGAAGGCATAGGGTCAGGCAGAGAGTTCATGAACAAAAACCAAACTGCACGGAAAATACTTCAAAAAATCAACAACTGCTCTCATTGAACAGTTTTCCACATCTAAAGATATCATCAGCCGAATAAAAAGAAAACCCACTAATTGGGAAAAAGTTTTAGCCAAGTGTCCCTTGGACAAAAAGCTTCTATCTAGAACATGTAAAGAATTTAAAAAGTCAGTCCACTCAAATTCAAAGATCCAGTGCAGAAATGGGCAGCTGAGATGAATACACACGCTGCAGATAAAGAATTACAAATGGAAAATACATGAAAATATGTTCAACATCATTAGTCATTTGAGAAATGCAAATTACAACAGCACTCAGATTGCATCTAACCCCAGAAAGAATACCTATCATTAAGGAAATAACGATTAGGGGGCTGAGGATATAACTCAGTGGCACAAGCACCTGCCTGGCAAGTGCAAGGTCCTGAGTTTGATTCCAAGTACCAAAACAAAACAAAAACAAAAACAAAAAACCAAACAACCCAACAAAAATAAAAAAGAAACTAACCAATAACAAATGTTAGTGAGGCTGTGGGAATAAAGGAACACTTCTCCACTGTTGGTGGGAGTGTAGATTGGTGAAACCACTGTGGAAATCATTTTGGAGATTCCTCAGTAATCTAGGATTAGAGGTCCTATTACACAGCCATTTCCCTTTTGGATATTTTCACAGAAGAACTGAAAACATCGTATCACAGTGATATATATGCACTCATTTTTTATAGCAGAGCAATTTGTAAAAGCTAAGTCATGCAAGCAACCCAAATACCGATTAACTGAGGAATGAATAAAAAAGTTGTTGTATTTTTATATAATGGAATATTACTCAGCTATAAAGAAAGATAAACTAGAGGCTTTTATAGGTAAATGGACACAACTGGAGACCATACTCATAAGTGAAATAAATCAGAACCGTGCGTGTGAACACTGTATTGTCTCACTAGTGTAAGAATCTGAAAGAGTGAAACGATAGGAAACCACTGAAGAGTAAAGGGCAACTGGGATGTAGGAAAAGAAAACAGAAAGAAGGAGAAATTTTGTATGTATGTATATACAGGGTAGCTAACATAGTTGTTCTACCATCTTCTATTTCTTTGCTGAAAGAAACTGTCAATGAATCCTTGATGGATCAATATTGCATGTCTCTATCTGTTTTCCTGAGAAACCACTTTGAAGATATCAATATGTAATACAACAACATTGTTAATTTCCTACCCCTTTGTTTGTAACTGTGTATTGTCTGTATTGTTCTTCTGCTGTTATGTAAAATAATGTTTATGTGTTAATGTTTTCCTCCTTTAATTTTAAAATTACATAAAAGAAAGAAAGATAGCCTCTTTGACAAATGGTGCAGGAAAAATTGGCTTTCCACCTGCCCGAGACTAAAACTAGGCCCATGTCTATCTCCACGCACTAAACTAAAGTCGAAATGGATCAAAGATCTAAATATCAAAACAGAAAAACTAAATCTACTCGAAGAGAAAGTGGGTAAAACTCTCAAAGACATAAGCGTAGGCAGAGAGTTCATGAAGCAAAGCCAAACTGCACAGGAAATACTTTAAAGAATCAACAACTGGGATCTCTCTTATTGAAAAATTCCTGCATCTCAAAAGAAATCACCAACAGAGTAAAAAGAAAATTTCTTTTTACTCACAAACAGAGTAAAAAGAAAACCCACAAATTGGGAAATAATTTTATCCAACTGCCCCTCTGACAAAGGACTCCTATCTAGAACACATAAAGAATTTTAAATAAATCAGTCCCTCAAAATTGAAAGACCCAATCCAGAAATGGGCATCTGAGGTAAATATACACTTCTCAGAAGAAGAAATACTAATGGTGAATAAATATATGAAAAAATGTTCAATATCTTAGTCATTCTAGAAATGCAAATTACAGCAACACTGAGAATCCATCTCACCCCAGTAAGAATGGCTGTCATTAAGAAATCAACCAATGACAGATGACGGAGAGGCTGTGGGGGAAAAGGAACTCTTCTCCACTCTGGTGGAGCACTCTGGTGTGCTGATGATTGGTGAAAGCACTGTGGAAATCAGTTTGGAGATTCCTCACAAAGCTAGGATGAGAAGTCCCACTTAACCCAGTTATTCCCATTCTGGGTATTTTTCCAGAATTAAAAACATCATACCACAGCAATATATGGGCACCCATGTTTATAGCAGCGCAATTTGTCATACCTAAACCTTGGAAACAACCCAAATGCCATCAAGTGAGAAATGGATGAAAAAAAATGTGGTATTTCTATACAATAGAGTATTACTCAGAGATCAGAAAGATGAACTCGAGGCTTTTATAGGTAAATGGGTACAATTACAGACCATACTCATAAGTGAAATTAATCTAACTCACGTGTGTAAACATCACATTGTCTCCCTGGTGTAAGAACATGAAAGAGTAAATAAAGCACAGAATGTACAATAGATAATAAGGGAGAGAAAGAAACTGCTCAAAGGAAGGAACAACTAAGATGGGGAAAAGAAGAAAAAGAAAGTTCTAAGACATATATATGTATATATATATGTAATATGCCTATAATATATATGATATATATATGAATCGGTGGCATAACTGTACTTCTGTTGTCTAATGGTTTGTTGAGGGTAACAGTTAATGATTAAAATTTTTTTTATTATATTTTGACCTAATTTGTATGCTTGTATCTGGTAATCTCAGCAAGGTATGTGACAATAGCAATTTGGAGTATGTCAACTGGTGAATTTCTACAATCCTGTTTAGTGAAACTATGTATTGTCTCTAATATTTTTTTAAGTTATTATTTTCTTATTCCTTTAATGATTTGATCAATCTTCTATTCTTACATCTAGTAATCTGAGAAAACCTTTCAGTAATCTTTGAAACCTTGTATCATTTTTAATGTGCTTGCTTTGTTTTGTTCAGATTTTACTATTGTTCCTTTTTTGTACTATTTTCTTTAAAATAAAAATTGAAAAAAAAAATAAAGCAGAAACACTCAATGTACTGGAAGGGAAAGTATGTAGAAAACTTGAAGACATAATTGTAGAAAGAAACTTCATTAACAAAATGCAAACTAAAGTACTTCTATGCATCAGCAACTGGGACTTTATCTTTTTATTAAAAAAACTTGAGGGCTGGGGATATAGCTCAGCAGCATAAGCGCCTGCCTGGCAAGTGCAAGGTCCTGAGTTCGGTTCCCAGTACCAAAAAAAAACAAAAAACAAAAAACAAAAAACAAAACTTCAGCACTGCTAAAAAGAAATAATCAACACAGTGAAGAGAAAACCCATAGGGTGGGAAAAACTTTATCTATTTGTCTCTTAGACAAAGACTTATATCTAGAATACATAAAGATTTGAAAAGTCAGACTCCCCAAATTGAAAGACCCAAACCAAAAATGGACATCTGCAATGAACACACATTTTTCAAATGAAGAAATACAAATAGTAAATAAATATTTGAAAAAATGGTTGACATCATTAGTCTTTTGAGAGGTGCAAATTAAAACACTGAGATTCCATATCAGTACAGAAAAAATGGGTACCATCAAGTAATCAACCAGCAACAAATGGTGGAGAGGCTGTAGGGAGAAAGGAACATTCTCCACTATCGGTGGGAGTGTAGCATGGTGGAACCACTAGGGAAACCAGTGTGCAGATTCCTCACAAACCTAGGATTAGACGTTCCATTTGACCCAGGTATTCCACTTCTGGGGACTTGCCTAGAAGAACTGAAACCAGCATACCACAGTGATATGTGCACACTCATGCTCATAGCAGAACAATTTGTCGTAGCTACATCTTGGAAATAAAATGAATGCCAATCAACTGAGGAAAAGATAAAAAAGATGTGATTTTTTTTTATACAAAGGAATACTACTCAGCTATAAAGAAGCACAAACTTGACATTTTTATTTTATAGGTAAGTGCATGAAAATTGATACCATACTCATGAGTGAAAGAAACCAGACTTCAGGTCCTGGTGCCCACATTCCAGTATCTCACTCTACGCTGGGTGCGTGTAGAGAGGACCAACAGGGGAACCCTGGTGAGAGCAGTTCCCAGGCCTTCTGAGTGAGGAACTCCGGTCCATGCCGGGCGCATGGAGAGCGGAGACTCAGACTGGAAAGGCGGCGGTGTCCTGGGTAGGCCGCTCTGCCCCAGGAAGTAGATAAGTACCTGGCTCTCTCTGCTGTGTTTGGCTGGAAACCATTCTCTCAGAGGGTCACAGCTCACCTGAATCTGTGTTTCCAGTCACTTCAGAATGTGCAGAGGGGCCAGATGTGGGTCACACCAACAGTGTTCACAGACTGCCTGTGTCTCCGACCCCCAGGTGGTTGGGGTGCAAGCAAAGCCCAAACACAAGCCACGGTACCACACCTCCCGACGCCCCTGATCCAGTACTTCACACTGTGCTGGGGCACGCACAGAGAGGGCCAACACCGAACCCTGGTGAGAGCAGTTTGCAAGCCTTCTGAGTGTGGAACTCTGGTCCGTGCCAGGTGCATGGAGAGCCTAGGTTCAGTGTTGTGTAGAGATGCTTCTCTCCCAAGCAGCTCACTGAAACCCCCTAGTTTTCCTGGGACTCAGTGTCCTTCCTCAGATGGTGGGTGTGAAGTGAAGTGCAGAGTCCCTCCCATCCCACACACATTACCAAAGTTCTCGAGTTTCCCTGTGGCTCAGCATCACTTCTGCAACAGTTTGGAGGGCGAGGCATACCTCCCCTCATTTTGTGAAGCTGTCCAAGTCTCCTGCAACTGTGGAGAGTGGGTGGGACATATCTCACCAAGTCTCTTGAAGATGTTCAGGACTCAGTGAATCTCCTGCAACACTGGGGGTAGCAGGGTATGGCTCCCAGCTCTTGCATTGAGGTAGAAATTATAACTAGGCAATTATAACCAGCTGTCTCCTAGACCCGACTATAGCTGTAGCCAGAATCTAATAGCAGGGCTCAGTGACTGAAGCAGCCTCTATATGTTGAGATTAGATTCCTATTACTTTAATATGTTTTTGTTATACTGTAATTTTCTGCTTGGTGTTCAAGACCAAAGTGAGAACTGTGTTAATGAAAATTAACCTCTTATCAAGGTCAAGCAAGTCTCCTCAGACAGTACTTTTGGAATCATGTGCAGAGTTGCAACCTGGGGAAGAGTGATTGATTACATTAGTTGGGGTCATAGCCCCCTAGTCTTTTTGAGCAACAGGTAGCTTTTAGAAACTACAGCCTGAGCTCTATCAAAGCAAGAAACAAATATATATAATATTTCTATAAACTGCATCCTCCACAAACTTTTCTTGACATACCTGAGCCTTCAGTTCTGTCATTACCTAGGGCAAATCTTACAAAATCCACTAACATCAAAATATACCTTTATTCTTAAAGCTTTCTCCATTTTCTACTATATCTTACTCTAATGTTTTGATAATAAATTTGGCTGTTGCTGCTTGGATTTTAAAAATGTTATTTTTTCTGTGAAATTTGACTGGCTGCTAACTTTCAAGTAATCTGATATAGTACAAATTATATTAGTACCTGCAGAAAGTAGAAAGAGCAAGTTAACCCTATAGTTGTAGTCTACATACAATGTATAACAAATGTTTTCTGCATGTCAATTATACAGAAATTCATACTCACATTGGAAGCCAAAAGTAAATTTATAAATATTTATTTCTGTTGGTCTAAAATTTTTATTGTCATTTTCTGGCTGGTCCCTGTGACCGAGGTTGAGGTTGTTAGAAATTAATTCGTTTGTTTAGATTCAAATAGAATTTTAGAGGCAGTGAAAGTGAGGTTTTAATAAGTTTATGTATCCTGAAAACCTATATAAACAAATTTCCATGGAAATCTCAAAAAAAAAAAAAAGAAAAACAATTGTTGAGCTCAAAGCAGACTTTGAGCCTTTGTAAAAATACTGATGATAATGGTTTGAGCAATCTTTCATTCTTACATCTGACAATCTGAGCAATGTAGTTGAGAACAGTGATATGCAATGTAACAACCAGTATTGATTTGTATTAATTTGTCTTGAGACCCTGTATCACTTTGAATGTTCTTGCTTTGATTTGTTTATGTTTGTAATACTGATATGATGCTACTGTTCTATTTTTTTGTTTGTTTGTTTCTCATGTACTACTCTTTTTAAAATTAAAAAAAAATACTGATGGAGATTTTTTTTTTACCCTGATTAATCTGTCCCAGTTTAGCATAATTACTGGCTTGAATTTGTTGCCTTTAACTTTTCCTTTTTTCAAATTAAACCTAATTGTCATATATTATAATTGCAGTTATATTGTAATTTAGAGCTCCCTTGTAATGTTTTATCTAGGATGGGCAGAGAAATTTTGGGGGGAGAAAGAGTGAGACAGAGAGAGATAGAGAGACAGAGACAAACACACACAAAGAGAGGGAGACTGTGAGAGAGATAGAGAGGGCAGGAAAGAGAGTGAGAGAGAGGCATGAGTGGAGAGTGAAGAAAACTTGAGGATAAGGGACCTCCTGTCACCTGCTGCTTCCTGGCAAGTAGTTGTCAAGATCACAAAGAATGTGGAAATTGAACATGCCAAATTTAGGCCATTGACTGAATAAAATATGAGATGTCTAGACTAAATATCATCTTTTAAACTGAGGGCATGAAATAATTTTTAGAAGGCAACCCAAAGGGATATCTCCTCTCCTGCTCAAATCTCTCTGGAAATCTACTATAGAGACTGACACTGTGTGACCCGCAGCTGTCTGAGATTCTCTACATGGTCTGGCCATGTAAGAGACGTTTTTCTGGGAAACTGGGCAGTTACAGATCTGCCAGAATTTGAAAAATTGTGACCCCATAGTAACTGATAAGAGAGTGGCTGGGATTATGTAGCCTTGTGTTGAGGTGTCTTCCAGACAGGACTAGGGACCTAGAGATTCTCTTGTGGATGTGGCTCAACCATATGAGAGAATTTTTTCTGAGAGATTGGGCAGGCATTCTTTCTCCAATGTCTGCAGAAGTTTGCCCCAGAATCAGGCCCTGAAGGACCTTTTGTGCGTCTGTGATGGACCTATTGTTCCTAGGTGCACATGGGAATAGGTAAGGGCTGGGTTTCCCCAGGGCTTGATAATGAAGTGTCTGGTGTTCAAAGAAGGGTTAGCAGGAAATAGCACATGATCTAGAGTTCATAAGGAAGAGGGGAAGAAAGAGAAAGAAATAAGACTGGGATGAGGCCCCATTAGAAGTATTATGGGTAACAAAGGATGAGGTGAGGGATATTGGAGTAGATTGCTCAACTCCTCTCCATACAGGCCACCAAATATTAGGAAAAGCAAAAGAAAAAACAGAGGTGTGGACTACACAAGACAGGTTTATTGCAGAACAAGCTTGAAAGGAACTGCTGTAGCACTAGAAACCAGATCAGCTGCTCTCATACAGGTTATGGTGTCTTTTCTAAGGTTATGGAAATGGGGGAGTTCAGTGAGAGAGGCTTGTGGCTATCTTCCAGGAACAAGGCTTGAGAGAGCACAAGTCATAATAATTGTCCAAGGACCAGGCTTGTGAAAGAGCAGAGAGTAGATGCTACTATCAATAGTAGGGTTGATCTTATTATGGGTTCCCACATGCATCTTGGGTTGGGTTTAATGGAGTACTTCAACTGACCTTTATACTGGAGAGGTCAGTATAAAGGAATCTCTGATACGGGTGGTTGTGGTTGAGTTCTTTCAAATACTGCTAACAGAAGCATTAAGAAAAATTAGGTAGCCAGGATTTAACTGAGCCAAAGAAAGTAAAAACCTCCATACTGAATACTACAGTACTCTGAAAAAGGAGATTGAAGAGGACACCAGAAAATGGAACTATGCCCCCTGTTCCTGGATAGAAAGAGCCAATCTTGTCAAAATGGTCATACTCCCAACACTGATAAATAGAATCAATGCAATCTCAACAAAAATATCAATAGCATTCCTCATGGAACTAAGGAGAACATTTCTAAAATTTATATAGAAGCAGAAGAAACCTAGAAGAGCGAAAGTGATGTTGGGGAATAAAAGTAAAGTAGAAAGGATCCCAATATCTGATCTCAAGTTATACTACAAAGCAGAAGTGACAAAAAAGGTATGGTACTGGCACAAAAGCAGACATAGGTCAGTGAAATAGAATAGAGAATACAGAACATCTTCTGATATATTCAACTATTTGATCTTCAACAAAGGGGCCAAAAACATACACTAGTGGAAGACAAACTGTTCCAGAAATGGTACTGGTAAAACTGGCTATTTGCAAAAAATTGAAGCTAAAACCATACCTCTCAATATGAACTGAAAGAACATAAAAAGGATAGAAAACTTAACATTCAAACAGAAACAAGTCTGAGCACCTACTTTGAAGACAGCAATATACAATATGAAAACAATTGTTAATTTCCTATTATCTTGTTTTTAAAATCTGTATCGTTTTTTAGTATTTTAGTTCTTTCTATTTAAAAGAGAAAAACCCAGGAACGATTAACTTACTGAAAGATAAAATACATAAAACTATTGAAGTCAAGGAATTTGTAAACAGAACTCCAACTGATCAAGGAAAAACCTCAATAATCAATAAAAGGAATAATATCAAATTAAAAAGCTTCTGCATAGCAAGTGAAACAGTCAGTAGAGTAAAAATTTTAAGCATTGACTGTTCCTTTCAATTAACTACAGACATCAGCAATACACCTATTCCAGCTATCCTTATACATACCTATAAAGTTTCTTTTTTTGTTGTTTTTTTCCGGTACCGGGAATCGAACTCATGACCTTGAGATTGCCAGGCAGGCGCTGTGCCACTGAGCTAAATCCCCCGCCCCCATACATATCAATTTTGTTTTTCATTAAAAAAACCAAAATAACAAATACATAAACAAAACGTCACACAGAGCAGTAAAAATGATACAGAATTTCAAACCATGGTGATAGGATATCAACAATGGCTGTTATACTGCAGAATGTCATCTTCAAAATGGTTGTGCATATAATGAGATATAGGCATGTAAAATTGATCAATTACACATTTACAGTTCCTTTCAATAAACCAACAGACACCAGCAGTATAA
>NW_004955507.1:1323214-1324890 GCF_000276665.1 Chinchilla lanigera
GTGAAAACATTCAAAGTGATACAGGGTCTCAAGACAAATTAACACAAATCAACACTTGTTGTTATGTTGCATACCACTATCCTCAACTACATTGCTCAGATTATCAAATGTAGGAATGAAAGATTGCTCAAACCATGAAGGAAATTAAGAAAATAATTCTTCAATAAAATATTAGAGATATTAGAGAGATGGTGGGAGTTCACCATTGTAATTCCAGCGCATATTGTTACCTTCAAATCAGTTGCTCAGACCACCAGACACAAGGATGCAAAGTCAATCAGAACATAAAAAATTGTGAGCATTAACTGTTCATTTCAATACACCATCAGACAACAGCAATACAGACATCACACCTATGCATATATATATTTATGTTTTGCCTTCCTTCTTTCTTTTTTCTTCTTTCCCTCATCCCAGTGGTTCCTTTCTTTGAGCAGTTTCTTACACTTTCCTATCATATTGTACGTTTTGAGTTTTACCTAGTCTTTCAGATTCCTACACCAAGGAGACAATATGATGTTTACACATGTGGGTCTGATTTGTTTCACTTATGAGTATGGTCTCTAGTTGCACCCATTTACCTACACAAGCTTCGAGATTACCATTTTTAAAAGTTGAGTAATACTCCATTGTATAAAAATACCATAACTTTTTTATCCATTCCTCAGTGGATAGGCATCTGGGTTGTTTCCAAGATTTAGCTATAACAAATTGTGCTTCTATAACCATGGGTGCACACATATCGCTGTGGTATGGTGTCTTTAATTCTTTGGGAAAACACCCAGAAGGGGAACAGCTGGGTTAAATGGGACTTCCAATCCTAGTTTTGTGGGGAATCTTCAAATTGATTTCCACAGTGGTTTTACCAATCTAAACTCCCACTAGTATTGGAGTAGGGTTCCTTTATCCCCACAGCCTTTCTAGCATTTGTTATTGGTTGATTTCTTGATGATAGCCATTCTTTCTGGGGTGAGATAGAATCTCAGTGTTGTTTTAATTTGCATTTTTCAAATGACTAATGACACTGATAAATAAATAAATACATTTTTTCATGTATTTATTCGCCATTAGTACCTCTTCATTAGAGAAGTGTGTATTCATCTCAGCTGCCCATTTTTGGATTGGGTCTTTGAATTTGGGAGGTCTGACTTTTTAAAAATTCTTTATATGTCCTAGATAGGAATCCTTTGTCTGAGGGGCAGTTGGATAAAATTTTTTCACACTTCGTGGGTTCTCTTTTTACTTTAATGGTGATTTCTTCACATGTGCAAGAACTTTTCAATAAGAATGACATCCCAGTTGTTGATTCTTTGAAGTATTTCCCGTGCAGTCTGGTTTTTGTTCACGAACTCTCTGCCTACCCCAATGTCGTCAAGATTTTTACCTACTGTTTCTTCCAATAAGTTTAGTGTTTCTGTTTTAATATTTAGATCTTTGATTCATTTTGACTTTAGTTTAGTGCATGGTGAAAGACATGGGTCTAGTTTTAGTCATCAGCATATGGAAATCCAGTTCTCCCAGCACCCTTTATTAAAGAGGCTATTTTCTTTCCATTGAACATGTTTGTCCCTTTTTTCAAAGATAAGGTGACTGAGTGTTTGTATGTGTATCTTCTAATGTGTTCCATTGATGTTCAGGTCTGTTTTTGTGCCAGTACCATGCTGATTTTATCACAG
>NW_004955507.1:1332839-1334017 GCF_000276665.1 Chinchilla lanigera
TTATATTTGGTAATCTGAACAGCTCATTTGACCAATTTTATTTATATCTGGTAATTTGAACAGCTCTTTTGAAGACAACAATATGCAAAATACCAACCATTAGTGAATTCCTACAATTTTGTCTACTGAAACTGTAGTATTTCTGATGTTTTCTTGTTTTTATTTTTTTATTTTAAAGGTAAAAGAATGAAAATATGTTGTCAAACACATACATTTAGAAAATAATACTAAAACAGTGCAAACAAAACAGAATTTCAGACAAGGTGATAGGAAATTAACAATGGTTGTTCTTTTACATATTGATATCTTCAAATTGGGTACTCATATAAACAAATATGGACATGTAAGACTGATCAAACACTTAAACGTGAACTGTTATTTCAATCGAGGAATAAAAGTCAGTAGTACAACTATGTTATCTACCCTGTGTATACATATAAACCTATTTTTTTCCTTCTTTCTTTTCTCTTTTCCCTCAACCTAGTTATTCTTTCCATTTGAGCAGGTTCCTTTCCTTTCACAATGTCCATTGTACCTCCTAGATTTTAACTCTTTGAGGTTCTTATGCTAGTGACAGAATATGGTGTTTTCACCTACAGGTCTTATTTATTTCACTTATGAGTATGGTCTCTGTTGTGTCCATTTTCCTATGAAAGCCTTGAGATTATCTATCTTCATAGCTTAGTAATATTCCATTATGTGAAAACACCACACATTTTTATATCGATTCCTCAGTTGATGGGTATTTGGGTTGTTTTGATGATTAGCTATTACAAATTGTGCTGCTATAAACATGCCTGCACATATATCATTGTGATATGATGTTTTCTGTTCTTCTAGGAAAATATCCAGAAAGGAAATAGCTGGATTGAATGGGACTCCTAGTCCTAGTTTACAGAGGACCTCCAAACTAATTTCCACAGTGGTTGCACAAGTCTACACTCCCATCAGCAGTGGAGAAGTATTTATTTTTCTACACAGCCTTGCCAGCATTTGTTAATGGTTGATTTCTTACTGCTCGCCATTGTTACTGGGGTGAAATGGAATTTAATTTGCATTTCTTGAATGACTAATGATGTTGAATTTTTTCTCATGTATTTATTTGCCATTTGTATTTCTTTATTGGACAAGTGTATATTCATCTCAGATGCCCACTTTTGGATTGGGTCCTTGAATTT
>NW_004955507.1:1335282-1337104 GCF_000276665.1 Chinchilla lanigera
AGAGTTTTTTATCATAAGTCCATGTTGAACATTGTTGAAAGCTTTTCCTGCATCTATTGAGATGATTATGTGGTTTTTGTCTTTGGTTTCATTGATATGGTATATGACATTTGTAGATTTGCAAATATTGAACCAACCCTGCATTCCCGGAATGAATCCGAGTTGGTCATGATGTATGATTTTCTTGATAATTTGCTGCATTGTATTTGCTAGTATCTTATTGAGTATCTTTGCATCTATATTCATTAGGGAGATTGGTCAGTAGTTCTCTTTCTTGGTTGGGTCTTTCTCTGGTTTTGATATCAGTATGATGCTTGCCTGTAGAAATGAGTTAGGGAGAGTTGCTTCCTTTTCAAATTCAGTGAAGAGTTTGAAAGAGGGTTGGTATGAATTCTTCTCTGAATTTCTTGTAAAATTCTGCTGTGAATCCATCCAGGCCTTGGCTTTTCTTTGTCAGTAGGTTTTTAGACACGTTGTCAATCTCATTAATTGATATTGGCTTTTTCAAGAATTTGATATCTTCTTGACTCAACTTTGGTAATTCGTACATATCTAGGTATCTGTCCATTTCTTCTGAGTTTTCTATCCTATGAGAGTAAAGATTTTCAAAGTAGGTATTAATGATCATCTGAATTTCTGTCGAATCTGTAGTAATTTCATCCTTTTCATGCCTTATTGCATGAATCTGAGTTCTTTCCTTCCTTTTCTTGATAATGATGGCTAGGGAATTAGCAATTTTATTTATTCCTTCAAAGAACCAATTGTTTGAATCATTTATTTTTTGTAGGGTTTTCTTTGTCTCAATTGCATTAATTTCCCTAATCTTTACAATCTCCTCCCTTCTTTGGGCTTTGGGCCTGACTTGTTCTTTTTCTAAAAGTTTGAGATGTAGCATTAGGCTGCTTATTTGTTCCCTTTCTGTTTTCCTTATGTGTGAGTTCACCACTAAAAATTTCCCTCTGAGGAATGCTTTCATTGCGTCCCATAGATTCTAGTAAGTTGTATTTACATTTTCATTTGTTTGTAGGTATATTTTAATTCCCTCTTTAATTTCTTCTGTGACCGATTGGTTGTTCAGGAGGTTGTTGCTTGATTTCCAAGTGTTTATGGAGTTTTTGGAGTTCCTTTTGTCATTAATTTCCAATTTCATTGCACTGTGGTCAGATATTATGCACGGGACAATTTCAGTCCTTATGCATTTCGGAAGGTATGCTCCATGGGCTAAGATGTGGTCTATTTTAGAGAAAGACCCATGTGCTGCTGAGAAAAATGTGTATTCTGATGTTGCGGGGTTGAACACTCTGTAGACTTGTTCTAAGTCCATTTGTTCGCAACTTTAGATCAGATCTGTTATTTCCTTGCTGATTTTTTGTCCACCTGACCTATCTCTTTGGGTCAGTGGGGTGTTGAGGTCCCCTGTTACAATAGTGTTATGAATTATATGGGTTTTCATGCGTGTTAAGGTTTGTCTTACCTAATTTGGAGCTCCGGTATTTGATGCATAGATGTTTATGATTGGTATCCTCTTGGAGTTTTCCCCTGATTGGTATGTAGTGACCTTCTTTATCTCTTTTGATTGCTGTTGGTTTAAAGTTGACATTGCCTGCAAACAGAATAGCTACCCCTGCCTTTTTCTGGGTTCCTGTTGCATGGAGGATTGTGTTCCATCCTTTGGCTTTTAGTCTATGGATTTCCTTTTGAGTGAAATGTGTTTCCTGTATACAGCATATGTTGGATTTTGTTTTTTAATCCACTCTGCCAGTCTGTTTCTTTTGACAGGATAACTGAGGCCATTTACATTTATAGTTATAAGCGATATGTA
>NW_004955507.1:1338690-1339695 GCF_000276665.1 Chinchilla lanigera
GTCAGTTCAGGACACATACAGCAACCAGATGCAGCCTGGATGGGTAGCACTCACAGACTTCCCGAGCCTTCGACTCACTAGGGGGTCTTGGCAAAGGTAATGCACAGAGTTGAACCATGTGTCCAGCAGCTCCTGGAGCACTGGTTCACTCGGTGCAGGGCATGCAGGGCTGGGAGAGCCTGCACACCCCGCTCCCAGCCAGAGAATTCCTTTGGGTTTCTGAGTGAGGACCTTCTCTCTGCCGTGGGTGAAGCAAGGGGAGAGTCTCAGTCTATAATGGTGGCAGGGTCCTGGGTGGCCCACTCTGCCCTCAGGAAGTAAATGGGAACTACCTGACTCTCTCCGCATGCTTCAGCTGGGAACCCTGGTATTGTGAGTAAAGCACAGACTCGAACTTTGGGTCCAGCAGCTCCAGGAACACTTGCTCACTCTGGGCAGGGTGTGCGGGTGCTGGGAGATGTATATGCCCCACCCTAGCCAGAGAATTCTCTGTTTCTTCTGAGTGAGGACTTCCTGTCTGCCGCAGGTGCAGGGAGGGCAGAGACTCAGTGTGTAATAGCAGCGGGTCCTGGGTCACCCGCTCTGCCCTCAGTAAGTACATGGGAAATACCTGGCTCTCTCCACGAGTTTCAGCTGGTAACTGTGGTGGTGTGAGACAAGCACGGACTCAAACCACTTGACCAGCAGCTCCTGGAGCACTTGCTCACTTGGTGCAGGGCATCTCCTGGTTCATTGTTAATTTTAAGAGACCCTCCCTTTCACAATTGTTAGCTCCTATGCTGTCTTCAAGATCCGAACATCTATCTTTGGCTTCTTTGAATGGTTTTGCTAGTTTTGAGGGAAGTATTGATTTGCTGGATATCTCTTTGAATGTGTTTCATGCTTTTGAGATATTTCCTATATTGTTCATTTAATGTTTCCATCATTTTCCTTTGTCTGGTTTCTCATATATGTCTTCTTTGTATGTGCCTAGCAGTTGTTTCATTATTGTTGTCATTTCTTTTT
>NW_004955507.1:1339795-1341404 GCF_000276665.1 Chinchilla lanigera
TATTGTTGTCATTTCTTTTTCTACCTGAGTGATTATTTCTGATCTGATTTTTTCTATGACTTGATGTAATTGTTTCTGCACTTCAGTTTCAATCATTCCACATATTTCCAGTGTGTGACTTCCAAGATCTCCTATGTCAGTGTCCCCTGCATGGAGTTGAGTTCTGAGATTGCATATTGCTCCTTCATCTTGCCATTGAATGGCAGAGGAAAAGTGCTGAGCCACACACTTTCCAGGCAGCTCACTGAAGGTCTCTAGGGGCCCTAGTTATCCTGGGTGTCAAACTTATCCCAAGATGGTGGTGGGTGTTGGGACACCAGGTCCTTGATCCCCAGGCAGTGGGTGGAGCACATGGCTCTTACCACTACCGTGATGGTGGTGGAATGCGGGTCTTCAGCGCCAGGGTTTCCAGGCAGTATACGGTAAGTGCGCAGACCTCAGCCATGAACCACAATAGTGCCAGGGCAAGGGCCACCTCCCCAGGACCTGCAGGTAGCTGGTGGAGTATGTTCAGGCCTCACCCATTAATCAAGATGGTGGTGGGATGCAGGCCACCACTCCAGGGGCCACAGGCAGCTCGTTGAGGGCATGCAGGGCTCTGCCATGAACCAAAATGTCAGTGGAACTTGTGCCACTGCTCCAGGGTCTATAGGCAGCTGATTGAGTGTGTAGGCCTCAGGCATGGACCAAGATCACTGCAGAATGTGGGCTGCCCCTCTGGGGCCCTTGAGCAACTGGTCTCTAAAATCTACTGTAGAAAATACTTGATATACAATAAAATATTATGAATTATAATCTTCATGCTGTACATTAGATCTCTATCTATCCTAACTGCAAATTGTATCATTTAATGCACTTTTCTATTTTCTGCTCCTTTCCAATAGAATGACCATTCTATTCTCTGCTTCCATTATTTGACTTTTTTTCAGATTAATCAAAATGAGATCATACATTATAAAGTATGATGGAGAAATTCGTGAATGTTTAATCTTTTAAAAAATGCATTACAATAAAAGACACCTTGCCATTACTCTCCCTCAAGATACTCTTCATCACTTCAAACACACCTTTCTCATTGTTCTTACCAATTTCAGAAGCAGTTCTGGAGGTCCCTTTTCATGACTGTCTTCAGCAGCATTGTCAGAGCTTACCTGGTGACCTGAATTGATTCAAATGTTTGCCTTTTACGGTCATTTTGACTTTGGGGATGAGCTAGAAGTTTCACAGTGCCCAATGCAGTGAATGAGGTGGATGAGGACACCATAGTGCTTTCCTAGCCGGCCTTTGTGTTCGATGGCAGCAGGCAATAGCGTTCACTGTAATTTTGATCACACCTCTTTGAAAATACCCTTAAAAAGGCTCCTAGAAGTGCTTTGGGAGGTAGAAAGAATCATGGGATAAATGTATTAAGAAGGAATATTTTAAGGGGATTTAATAGCAATGTGTCTTTTACTATCATTTTTTTCAACATTCACTATATATTTTGATCAGCCATGGTAATTTTTTTCCATGTCTGGTTTATTTCATCTAGGTTAATGTCTCCCAGCTTCATCGTTGCTGTCATAAACAGGGTCTCCTTTCATAAGACTGAATACTGTTCTATTATATA
>NW_004955507.1:1341504-1351092 GCF_000276665.1 Chinchilla lanigera
ATATATATATATATTACAATTTCTTTATCCATTTATCTACTGATGGGTAATTAAGTTGTTTCCATAGCTTGGCTATTGTGAATAATGCTGGACTGCTATAATTATTTCAAGGGGAAGAAAAAAATGAGATTTTTGTCAAGACCCCAAATACATAGTGTTTTGTCAATCATATTGACAGAGACTCTTGACAATTTACAAAGAATTTTGATACTAATTGCATCCATTTGGAGTGTTTCCTCTTCTTTGACTAAGGTAAAATTATTGCCATTTTAGAGCTACAGATTTTAAAGCACAGATTCAATGCTTTGACCAAGGCCATGGAAGCTGCAAATGGTAGTACTGAGGTTAGAACCATGTCCCCTGCATCTTGTACCCTGTCCTCCAAGAAAGATATTCACATCAACTGAGCTCCAACATTTCCTGGTTACATGCCATGATGCAATGATTCAATCGAATCAGTAACTTGCAAAATAAATATTAAATTAGTTAATAATTACATCACAAATTGATTAAAATAGAGGTCAGAAAAGTTTGGTTTCATAATCTTAGAACTTGCATGATCCCAAGGCTTGGTGACCCTTAATCCAGGGCAAAGAAAAGAAGTTGTTTCACTGGCTGACTCACATGGCTCTAAGAAAACCTGTACTATTTTATTTTGGATAAATTGAAGTCTTTGGCTTTCTTTAATCATGTTATTTCTTGAGAGATGGATGTCTCTGTTCCTCCATTTGCTGAGTGTCTGCCTGGCCCTTTCTCTTTATAGAATGAAGGATCACAGATAATTAGGGGCAGAAAAGGTTTCAGAGATCCACCAGTATAACTTTTACTTTCTTATAGAAATGAGGAATTGCTAACTCTGAAGTGAAGTATAACCAGTGCGTCAATACAAGATTAAGTTTTAGAATCCTGGTTTCAGTTCCCCGCTCAGTGATTATTGCCATCCAAGCCATGTCCCATTGCTGCCCAAATGGATCAAAGGGAAGGCATCAGGGTGAAACCCTTCACAATGAGAAAGTAATGCAAACCTCAGCTTGGGTAGAATTGTGAATTCCTCTTTTTAGAGGAAGTCCTGCTGTTTTACAGAGGATGATCTCAAACAAGTGGAGAGCCTCAGTGCCTGGTGCAAAAGTGCTATGTTTCTCTATATAGCCAATTCCTGCAAAGTTTCTCTTCCCTGGTGCTCTACCGTGAGACCCACCCACCTCCACAATTGATACCAATAAAAGCCATGAGCTTTTGGACTCCTGGCCCTTTGTTCCATGGAGAGCATTGGGTCATCCCAGAGTGCCTCAATTGTACAACTCTCTTTTTGTCTTTTGCATCCATATGGCATATTACCAGGTAGGAGACTGTCACCCTCTTTTGGGGGTTTTCAGTATTTCTCATTGTTTCCTTAATCCAAATGTCCGTTCATTTATCTTTTCTAATAAATTTTAATGGCCGACTGAGCCCCTAATGTAGCCAGGCCTGCCCTGAGCTATGTGTATACAGGGGTGAGTGAGCACAATGAATTCAGGGCAAAGGTCTGGCCCCACATAGCCAATGACAACAAGACCTTTCCACGTGAGAAGGATGTGCATAGTGCCTTGAGTGGGCCATCTGGAGCCACAGAAGAAGAATTTTATGTACAGGAAGGAAATGCCAAAACAAACTAGATTATGTTTGAGTTCTGTATTGTTTCGGTGCTGCCCACTCAACCCTCTTCCAGGGCAGTCAGTCCCAGTCTGCTGACCTAGACTTGGTTCATGGAGGAACCTCATTGAGTAACCTGTATGGTATAACGTGGCCTGAAAGGCCATGGTGTTCAGTGTCCTCTGCATCAGACTGTGCCATTATGGAAGAACTTCATTTTTCTGGGCATCTGCACTTGTGGCAATGGTAGCAGATATTTCATGCAATAATCCACTGCTGATGAGAAAGTAAATTTGTCTGTGCTTGGATATCAGAATGAGACAGTGGAGGTGTTTGGGATGGTTAAACATTCACAGATCTCTTGCCCTTAGGAAGATTTTGTTAGGCAAAGGGAGGACGTCTCTACAAAGATACAAGGAACATGTCAATAGCTGTTCATAGCTGGCTCTAGCAAAATGTTATTCATGGGGCTGGGGATTTAGCTCAGCGGCAAAAGCGCCTGCCTGGCAAGCGCAAGGTCATGAGTTCGGTTCCCGGTACCGGAGAAAAACCAAAATGTTATTCATTTTCACCAGTTTCATCCTATGAGAAAAAAGAGAAAAATGCAGGAGCATCCTGTGACCAAGATGTGTCCACACCTGAGCATTATACACATCGTCACAGACACCAGTAAAAAGAAAATCCTCAAGATTCAGAATGAGGGGTACTGATATCTCTGCAGAATAAAATATTGTAGCTCTGCATGATGAAACCAAATTCATCAAAACAAGAGAAGCTAAACTACAGTTAGAAATATTATGGGAACCTGAAAAGGACTGATGGTCTCCAGGGAACTCTAGGGCCTTGGGGGAGAGTGTGGTCTTTTGTGAACAACGCTGGTAAAGGTCTGGTAGCAAACCTGGAATAGGAGAAACTGGTAACACGGAGTCAGGGAATGGAGAAATGTTGACACCCTAGCAAAGGACCCTTTTTCAGAGAAAGACTGAAAAGTCAAGGATGCATTTAAATATTCCAAATAGTACAAAAACATATTCTACACAAGTATGTCTGAAGAAGAAAAAGGTCATCATAAAGAGGTTCAGCATGAGATATCTTCCATTAAATAGCCAGTCCACCATCTTGAGGAAGGAGGAATAGAGTGACCAGTGACCGAGCATCACCAACAGAAGCTAAGTGTCCCAGGTGACAAGATGCATCATGACTTCCAGCAAAAAGGAGGTGGCTGTGAACCCAGTGACCCAGTGAGCTGAGAGAATGAAAAGCTGGAGACTATAGGAAGTAATTCAAATATCTTGAAGGACAACTGAGAAAAAACCATTTATTCTTCACATGGATATAGGTTCTGTCCTGGAACTAACACCAGAGATAGTTTGGGAGAAAATTACCTGAACAAGCCTTGTCATCTAGGAGATGTCATCTAGGAGAAAGTTGGGAGTCCAAGACTAAGAAAAAACCCAAACTGTGATAAAACCTGAACTTCTAGAAAAGACTTTAGGCATCTTACAGTCCCAGTGAGAGGGTGAGCATTTGCTACCTAATCTCTGTGCATGGGCTGCTGTTTCTTCTGAGACAGGATGGTCTTGTTCCTCTCCTCAGCATCTGTTCCTGGCTGCTAGGTTGATTTCCTCATTCAACTCTATTCCGAGCTCCCACCCAGGTTTCCTGTGGGCCTACAGGGGAGTTCTTGGCAAGATACTGTCCTGTATTTCTTCATCCTCTAGGACATCAGCTGTGTCCCTCCAGGTCTGTTTCTTATCAATGTGTACTTTTCCACCTTTTCTCCCCTTTCATGGCTTTCGTCCCCTGGGGCACCCTCCTTCTGAAAATGTACTATTTATTAAAAAAATCAGAACACTGGAAGACTCTTAGGTAACTGGGATTCTTGTTTTTCCTTAAAATATCATTGAAATAAGTATACATGTTGAACAAATCTCTTTTGCAAGTAGTTTTATTTTCTGTCTTCTTGATAGTAATGTAAATGTCAGGATCAATCCAGAAAATAGAGATCACTTAAGTTACTCCCAAATAGTATAGTCTCTAGAAAATACAAGTAGATTATTTCTTTGATGAGTCCTTTCAATCTTTTTAAAACAATGTTAGCAGGGAGCAGTTCAATCTACAAAGACACTTAAAATATAATGATCTTTTTCTTTGTTAATATTTCTATACACCAGGGTATGAAAAAGAGATGAAAATTACTGTGCTTATGTTATTAATAAAGAGTTGAATTTCAAAATGTGAGCTGTGTAGTGATTCAGTGGACAGGGCAAGCTATGGAGTAAAGAATCTGGTAGGATTCAGCCTGTCCATGTCTTGTGTTCTCTGGTTATGGGGGGGCGGTCTGGGAAGGCTGGACTCCCTAAAGATGCTCAGGGAAGAGACAAGGAGATTTAAGCTCTGATTCCTCACCTCTGTTCCCCTTACCAGAGGGCCTGGTAACCTCTGGGATCTCCAAACTATTCATTAGCAAGAAGGTCCTTTCCCAATATCACTTTTCTTCAAAATGCCTTTCTGGGGATTTTCATTTCAGCACTCTGGTCTAAAGAGCTTGGGTGTGGGCCTTCCTAATGAAAGACAAATAGCAGAGCCAGCTCTGCCCAGTGGCAGGGCTGAAACCAAGTCAAGTAGATTTCTGGGCTTGGCACGTGGAAAGGGGTGAAGGAAGAAAGTATGGATGAGGTCTCAAGTATTTAGGCACCGTGTCTTGGGTCTGAGGCTCTGGCCAGTCTCATATAATAAATAATAGACCAGGTTGTATGGATCCTGAGTCTGGTCCCCATCACAAACTTTCTGGGTTAAGGAGCTGTCAGAAAGCAGGGGAGCTATGCCATAGGTCCTTGATATCATCCAGATCAAAGTTGTTAATGGTATACAGAAAATGCAGTGAATCTCAAGTTCCTCATTTGGTACATGGACCCAACTTTAGGAACTACTATGTACTGAAGCTTCAGAATAAAAATGTGTACTGAATCTTTGGCACATGCATGAGGCACTGGATCTCTGAGGCCCAGATTGTCATTAAAAAAAATGGAATAGATTTACTTTAGTCAGTGGTAATGGACAGTGACAAAAGTGTTATAATAAGTGTGAAAATTATTTGTTAATTTATAGAATCTCAATAAACGTGAGATGTAAAGTTTGTATATCTGGGATCTTGACAAGAAATACATTTTCACTATGAAAAGAGCTCATTCACACCTAAGGTCACAAATTTAAAAGAATTACAATGAGATTTTGACAAGACACATCATTGTACAAGCATTAGTATTAGTGATCCAGTAATGCATATCAACCCAATGGCACATAGATATATGTGTACCAAAATATGGTCTCCTATTAAGATTCTCATATTGTGTCTTTGTGAATGAGGAGTCTCTTTAATGTACTCTTGGGCTCCCATCCACTTTTAAAGCACATGTCTGCTCTTCTGTCACTGATCTTGTTCATTGTGGTCCAATACTTCATTCTGTTATTTCTCACAAGGACGTCCTAGAAAGCAAGAGAAGCAGACCTATCTGGAAGCAGCTAGGAGATGGGGGAGCCAAGTTTCTCAAGCCCTACCCATTTAGTTCTCTGAATTAGGCTTTTTCCTTGGTTCTGGTGAACACATTTTGCCTCTTATTGATGAAGAGGTAAAAACTTTATCTTTGTATCTTTCTTTTGGAGAATCTACAGGACAGATGTCCTTGGGATGAAATAATGATATTAATTTAATGGAAAGACTGATACCTTATGCACAGAATCAATGAGGTATACATTCAGATTAAACGTTTTTGGATTTTATTTTATTTTATTTGTTAACATGACTTTTGAGAGACGTGTGGTGTCAGCTACTATTTACTACAAAGAGCGCCACTAAAGTTCGTTCTAATCCAAGTGTTATCATTCATGATCTGTGTGACACATTTTCCTGTTCTCCTTTCATCTCCTATTTCCCCATTTAACAAATAAAAATTAGTTTTCTTCCTTCAGTCAGTGTTTTAACTATGGAAATTATGTGTATTCATTTTGTTAGTTAATTAAGATTGGTCCTCAAAATGTGGAATAAATGCTGGCTACTTTATATCCTGATAGTTATATTGCTTTGGTCCTTTCAAATATTTAGAACATTGCTATTTTCCAAGACAAGCTACCCTAGTGCTTGATTAAGTAATACAAGTTAAATACATTATATGCAAATCTTGGAATATATTGATTCCCCAAAGGTTCAGGATATCCACTAGTCATTTCTGTGAGAATCGGTAATATTAACCATTGTTTTATATCAAGTTGCTTTTAGCCTGGTGTGGTGGCAGATGCCTGCAATCAAGAGGCTGATCCAGGAGGATCACTGCAATTCTGAGGACAGCCTGAACTACATAGTGATTTCAAGGACAGCCATAACTACATAATGAGACAAAACCATAAATAAATTCAATAATTTTATTTATTGTTTCTTACTCTTACCTATGCATTGGTACCACCTGCAGTTTACTGTAGGGAGCTGATGAGGCTGGAAATATTTTGGTCCTGAGAAAAGCACGCTGCCTGAGAGAATTCCAGTCAACCTGAGAGAATTCTTGGCAACTCTGTGTCTGGTGATACTAACCTTGTTAAAATTATAAATATACACGCCTACCATTTTTGTTAAATTCTTCTCCTCCCATAAGGAGAGAGAGGATCTCTACCTGGCTTCAGCTTTGTCTCTTCTCTTATTTTCTTCATTCCCTCTCCATTTTTCCCCAGGACCATCTAGAACCATGAGGGTCATGACAGTTAATTACTTGTATTTTTAATGAATAGTTTCTATATTTATCCAGAATGACTGATCTAGAAGGACAATGATAAGGATTTGGCAGGGATAGCAAGAGTAAAGAACACATTTTGTTTATCAAGTGGCCAAAGTACAATCTAAGAAATGATTGCAGTTCTTTCTGGGTGATTCATCACTTTAAATGACTAAAGGACATAGTACAATAACAGTAAGCATATAAAAGCCTTGGATCACATTGACTCAGTATGAACAGAAGCTTCAATGGATGCAGTGGTGATCCTGTTGCTCGGCCTCTCCTGTCTCCTTCTCCTTTCACTCTGGAGACAGAGGTCTGGGAAAGGGAAGCTCCCTCCTGGCCCCACTCCTCTCCCAATTATTGGAAACATTCTGCAGATAGATACTAAAAATATCACTAAGTCCTTAACAAATGTAAGTATGTTTTAGCTTCCTCTAGTGACTTGCAAATGGCAAGTAAATTAATCCTTGTTTTTAAGTTATATATATTCCTGGATCAAATTATTAGAAGAGATTACCATCCAGGAAATACTTTCTATGAAGTTTGATTTTTGCTTGCTTTTTAAAGTTTCTCCTTGTTACAGTAGTGAGATAAGGTAGTGCATTTGCATTAAGAAAAACATTTACATTGTCATAAGTTACAGTAAAAATAATACAATGGCTAAAATCTGTAGTGTTCCAGCCCTTCATTATTTCAAAGTCATTTGCTATGGTTGTTTATTTTTTTCCTGACGTTCAACTATGATTAGTATTTTTGTGATAAGAGATGCTTCTCAAGAAGTTATGTGTAGCATGACCTGTAGACTCGATGGTGAACCTATGGCATGTGTGCCACAGCGGGCATGCAGAGCCAACTCTGCAATGATGTCACAGAGTATATGAGATGTTTGTGCTGTACTAAAATCTCAGTGTTTGGGTTTAACTGCAGTGTTGGCACTTTGTGATAAGTAAGTGGGTCTTGCGTTCCAGTCTGGGCACAGGATTGCCATCACTGACCTATAGGTTTTGTTCAGAATACCCGTGAAAATTAAGTTTCTATGAAGAAGCAAATTATGTCTGATATCAAGAAATACTTATGTGATAGTAAAGTGGTAGAATAGTGAATCCATCAGTAGATGCCATGATTACTATCATTTTATTTGTGAACAAAATTCTGAAATCATTAAAGTGAACCATAGCAGAATAAAAATATAACATGTATAATTTGAGTATCCATCTGAAGCAATCAAAATTTGTAGATCAAATAGTGACTTGTTTCAGTAATATTTGCATTTTCTTTTTTATTAGCACATGTTTGCAGCACATAATGTTTACATTTTTGTGAGAAGTTGGTACATGTACTTAATCCACCTCAATTCCTTTTTTCAGCCCTTTTTCCCCTACGTCTTTCTTCCTCCATCTATTAATACCCTTCCAATTTGAGAGAGATCTGTCTCCCTATTTCCTATTATTGATCTTTTATTTTGCTCTTTATTGCTTTCTCACACCCAGTTCTCAAAAGTCTATGGCCCTGTGTTCACCCTGTATTTTGGCATGAAGCCCACTGTGGTGCTACATGGATATGAGGCAGTGAAGGAAGCCATGATTGATCATGGGGAGGACTTTGTTGGAAGAGGGAGTTTGCCAATAGCTGAAAAAATTAATAAAGGGCTTGGTAAGTATGTATGTTCGTGTGTGCACATTTATGTATTGCACAATGGTGGTGGGGATGAGCAGGATGGAGGCAAAGAATGGAAGAGTTCCTCAGGCAGAGCTTAGCTAATTGTGTGGATACCACATGTGAGCTCCTTTTTCCTTGCCTATGTGTCCCTTTTGTACCTCTTCCCGTTTAGGAATTGTTTTTAGCAATGGGAACATATGGAAAGAGACTCGGCGCTTCTCCCTCATGACCCTGCGGAATTTTGGGATGGGGAAAAGGAGCATTGAGAGCCGTATTCAAGAGGAAGCCCACTTCCTGGTGGAGGAGCTGAGAAAAACCCAAGGTGAGGGACTGTTCTTCTTAGGTACTGCTGTTCTCCCTGCTGAGGTCCTTGAAACATTTCAGAGGGCACTCAGAGCTTTCATTCTGATTTGGCTGCACAACCTCAGGAGAAGTGGTGATTGAAACAGAGAACTAGGGACTGTGTATCTGTGTTACATGGAGAGGCGTGACTGTCCACACAATATCTATTAATTCTATTGGAGTTCAAAGTTTTTGTTTTGCTTTCAGATCAGAATTCATTAATATAGGATAGCATTTGTAACTTACTCCAGATCATTTCTCTAGAGATACCTTAGCAAACACCAAGGAAATGACGCCATCATACATTTATGGAGCCCAAAGTGACATCTGCCTTTATTTTTTTCAAAGCCAGATGATAAGAAATCAACAATTATTATTGTATTACTTATTGTTATATTCAAAGTAGTTGCTCACATTACCACATATAGGTATTCAAGATTGATAAAAGAATGAAACATTAACGTTCCCTTCAATAAACCAGTAGAACCTAGTAGTGTAATTATCTTAGCAAATATATATATATATATAATCTTCCTTCTTTCTTTTCTCCTTTTCCTCATCCTAGTTGTTCTTTTCTATTGAGTAATTTCTTTTCCTTTCACAATATCTATTGTAACTTTCAGTCTTATTTACTCTTTCAGGTTCTTACACTAGGGAACAATATGGTGTTTACATGTGCGGGTCTGATTTATGTCACTTATGAGTATGGTCTCTAGTTGCATCCATTTACCTATAAAAGTCTCCACTTATCTTTCTTTATAGTTGAATAATACTCCACATTATAAAAATACCAAATTTTTCTTATCCACTCCTCAGTGAATGGGCATTTGGATTGTTTCCAAGATTTTGCTATGACAAATTGTGCTGCTATAAACATAGGTGCACATACATCAATGTGGCATTATGCTTTTAATTATTCTGGGAAAATACTCAGAAAGGGAATGGCTGTGTTAAATGGGACCTCTAATCCTAATTTTTTGAGGAATCTCCAGACTGATTTTCAACTGGTTGTACCGGTCTGCATTGCCAGGAACAGTGTAGAAGAATTCCTTTTTTCCCACAGCACCTCGAGTATTTGTTGTTGGTTGACTCTTGATGGTAGCCATTCTTATACTATTTGTATGATCAGATTTGCTGACATATTTCCAAATTTCTTCTTGACGCAACAGTATGATTCTAGCTAGTA
>NW_004955507.1:1353302-1354587 GCF_000276665.1 Chinchilla lanigera
TTAAATCATAAAGAGCTGATTCTGTGAAGCACTTTGTGACCTGTAAAAAGGATGACAGTCTCATGCAATGGACATCATGGTACTTTTTGAAAAGTTACACCAAGAAAGCTATACTTTAATCAACACTTAGAGATCTCTTCACTATATAGCTTGGCAGAAATACCTCAATTTAGGCCAAAATAGTCTCTTCAAGTAGGAAAACTATTTAGGACAATAATAGCAACCAGAAATCACTGAATGGAGTAAGAATGTTTCATGCACCTGCTAGGATCCTAGTTGACAAGGTAACACTGTTAAGTATGACCAAATAATTGTTTTAATGGTATAGACCAGAAAAATCATCACATCTCTAATTTGCATTGAGCTGGCATGTTGGGCAGCACTCTGCATAAGTAATAACTGTGAATCTGGCAAAGTCACTTTAGTGCTCTTGTGCACAACTGGCCTTTCAAGTATCTTTGAGCTGGTCTCACTCTAGAATACTGACTCCACGTCTAAGGGTGCTTGAAAGAAATACAGACTGCAGTACTAGTTTTGTGCTCTAAATCATGTTAAACAAACTCACTTAACTTTTGCTGTCACCTGTGCAACTGAAATGCTAGTAATTTATGGCCTGTTATATTTCAAGGTTGTATAGAATTGGTATAAAAATTAATTGATAAAAAATGTTTTCATACTAAAAATAATGTGTGTCTTGGAAACCATTATCACCTTTAATCTTTGGGCAGAACCCATCCCCAGTCTTCTTACCAAGGTGGATAATTGCTGTATATTTATGATAAAAATTTCCCCCTCAAGATGACCACCTTATCTATCTAATTCATAGTTGTGCTTATTAATAATTTTGCCACATGTTGTGTATTTCTTCAGCATATATTTCTTATTTCATAAATTATTGTTTCCTTTCCTGCAGGTCTACAATGCTCTCCCTGCTCTCATTCATTATCTTCCAGGAAGTCATAAAACAATATTTAAAAATACGGATTATGTAAGAAGTTATACTTTTGAGAAGATAAAAGAACACGAAGAATCATTAGATGTTAACAATCCTCGGGACTTTATCGATTGTTTCCTGATACAAATGAAGAGGGTAAATTGTTAACATATGCTTAGTTATTTTATTGCTTATGCATTTTGTGTTTTATTTAATAATTTGGTATTTTCTAGGGATGTTTAAGTTGTCAGGCCAGCAATGCTTGGAAGGCACTTCAAGTATTCAGTATGTGAAAGAATATGAGCTAAAAATCCTGGAATATATAAAATTAAATTGTTGTATAATTACAAT
>NW_004955507.1:1360127-1361371 GCF_000276665.1 Chinchilla lanigera
CCATAGAGTGTGCCCAGGACTGCACCTGCCTCACAGGCTGGTTGGGGAGGCCTGTTTCATGCATTCTAATTCTTTCCTATATTATTCATTTAATGTTTCCATCATTTTTCTATGCTTCTCTATTTTCCTATCAACATCTTTAGATGTGTCAAGCAATTTTTTAATTAGTATTGTCATTTATTTTTTTACCTGAGAGATTTTTTTCTGATCTGGTTTCTTCTATAGACTGATGGAGTTGTTTTATTGTTCAGTTTCGATCATTTCAGGTGCGTCACTTACCAGCTGCTCTGTGTCTATGTCTCTTTGACTTGTTGTGTGTGATTGCATTTCATTCTTTCATTTTGTCATTTTCAAAGTTCCCAAAGTTCCCTAGGGCTCAGCATCACTCCTGCAATCATGTGGGGGATGTGGTGAGTTTCCTGAAGCTCCCTGGGACTCAGGTTGCCTCCTGCACAAGTGAGGGGGTAGTGTGTGGTTGCTGAGGCACCCAAAGGTCTCTGGGCCTCAGCATGACTTTCACACTGTAGGGGATGGTTGGGGGGTGTCTCCCACAACATTGGGGAAGGTGGGAACTGTAACTGAGGATCCTGAAGCTGTCTAGTGCTCAGTGTTGCTCCTGAACTGGTGGGTGACTTGGAGCACTGTCATCAAGGCTCCCGAAGCTCCCCAGGGCTCAGTGTGTCTCTTGTGACAGAGTGGGGTGTGGGGGTCAGGTGTCTGAGGCTCCCAAAGCTTTCTGGGACTTTGCATAGCTCCCACAATGGTGTGGGTCATATTTTGTTTTGGATGTTATTGTGAAGGATGTGGTTTCCCCAATTTCTCTCTTAGTGAGTTTGTTGTTTGTATACAGGAATGTTATTGATTTTTGAGTGTTTACTGTGTAAACAGTGTTCCGCTATGCTACTGAATTTGGTTATTAAATCTAGAAGTCTTTAGGTGAAGTTTTTGGAGTCTTCTATATGGAGTATCATGGCATCCATAATATTGATAATTTCACTTCTTCCCTTCCTATCATTATTCATTTTATGTCTCTCTATTGTTTAATTGCTCTGCTAATGTTTCCAAAATTATACTGGATAAGTGTGGTAATTGTGGACATCCTTGTCTTGTTCCTGATTTTCAAGTGTAAGCTCTACTAGATCTGGTATCCTGTTGATACTCTCTTGAGTTTTGTAATTGTATTTTAATCTATAATCTCTCATTAAATTTGTTGTCCAAAGTTGATACTATTTTGAACTTTGCAT
>NW_004955507.1:1362554-1363770 GCF_000276665.1 Chinchilla lanigera
CCTCTGTGTGAGATGCCAAATTTACCAAAATTTATTGGATGCTATCTTCATCAATCTCTGCACATGACACTGAGTGTATTTGCCTAGAGCCAAAGATGCAAAATAATTGCACTAGACTGACTATGCACACTCAAGGACTATTTTTTGTGGGGGAGTTATTTCCCATACTTCCTTGTTCCCATGTTCATGATATTAATCTTGCAATACCATCATAAAACTATCAGTGTGTGTGGAATGCATTTCTACTTATTTAGATTGTCTAAAATTTCTTTCAATATTGCTTTGTTTAGCCTATTTGAAGTACCATAGGCTACATTCCTCTACTCAAATTCCAATTTAACTTCAACACATAGAAATTTTATTTATCTAGTGTTGCCTGAAGATTAACACATTTATATTTATGGATATTATTGATCACCTATACTCCATATTTAAACCTGCAACACTGTTGACAATTCTATACCATATTACCTTCTCAAGCCTGCAGCTGAGGCTCATGATCTGCAATACTTATACTCCCTCATTTACCCCTTTTGGTAATCGGTTATCAAATGCATTTTTTCACAATTGGATATCACTCTAATTTGCACAACCACATTACTACAGCAACTCTTTTTAGTAGTACATTTGTAGACATAACATTTTCACTCATTGTAGGGAATTGTTCCACATATTAATTCTTTCTCCCCTTTCTCCAACCCCCTTTTGTAAATAAGTATGGAGATTCCTCAAAGAGCTAAAAATAGAAATTCCTTTTGATCCAGCTCTTCTCCTTCTAGGTATCTTCCTAAAGGAATTAAAGTCATCATACCACAGTGATGTATACATATCTATGTTTATAGCAGCATAATTCATAATAGCTAAGTCCTGGAAGAAACCTATATGTCCATCAACACATGAACAGATTAAAAAATGTTGTATTTATAAATACCACAAATAGTCTAAGGGTGTGTCATTCTGCCATTAAGAAGGATAAACTTGAGTCATTTGTAAGGAAATGGTTGCACCTGGAGAGGACACTGTTAACACATTAATTCTTGTACTTGTCCTTTAGATCAGTTGCCTTTACATCCCATCTGTACTCCTCTGTTGCTGGGACAGATTGTGTTCATAATCCAAACTTTTACCCTTTTCTTTTCACTTTTTCCTGCTTTATTAGCTTTTAATGTTTTCAAATTTATATTCAGTAGATAATATTGAGCCAGGTGATTTTTTG
>NW_004955507.1:1365298-1367168 GCF_000276665.1 Chinchilla lanigera
CAAGACCATGGTTTGTGAGGACATGGCTTCAATCCCCAGTATCATTCACACAGCAGTAAGAAACAAAAAGAACAAAACGAGTTAATTTTAAAGTTTCATTTTTTGCAGCAGAAATGAAATTTTTAATTTTCATTGTGCTTCAGTATTCTTTTGAAGGATGATAACATAGGTGTGGATGACAGTTAGTCTTTTTTAAATTTTAAAAATAAAAAAACTAAAATAACAATAAAGGCAAAATCAAAAAACACAAAAATGATACAAGACCTCAAAACAAAATGATAGAAATCAACAAGGGTTGGTACATTATACACTGTTATCTTCAAAGAAGTTGCTCAGTCCACCAGATATAAGAATGTAAGATTGATGAAACAGTCAAAGACAGTAGCAAGTAGTAAAAAGACAACAACATTGGAAATGATGCAGAGTTTCACCCCACAAGATAGCAGGGGTTCAACAATGGTTCTTATACTGCATATTGTTATTTTCAGATCAGTCATTCTGATTACCAAATTCAAGTGTGGAAATTTGGTCAAGGAAAAAGAAAATTTTAAGCATTGACTACAGACATCAGCAACATACCTATTCCAGCAATCTTTATATATACATATAAACTTTATTTTTTCATTAAGAAAAACAAGAAAAGAAAAACATATATAAACTAAAGGGCATAGAGAGCAATAAAATGATGCAGAATTTAAAAACATGGCAATAGGATATTAACAATGGTTGTTATATTAAATAATGTCATCTTCAAATGGTGGCACATATAACCAGATATAGGCATGGAAGACTGATCAAACAATTACACATTTACAGTTCCTTTTGATAAGCCAACAAATATTGGTAGTACAGTTATCCTAGCTATCCTGTGTATACATATACATATTTTTTCTCTTCCTTCTTTCTTTTTCCTCTCCCCTCCTTCATCCCAGGTGCTCCTTCCTATTTGAGCAGTTTCTTTTCCCTTTCACAAAGTCTATTGTACCTTTCAGATTTTATTTACTCCTTCAGGTTCTTATAGTAGGGAGGAAATATGATGTTTACATATGTGAATCTGATTTATTTCACTAATGAGTATGGTCTCTAGTTGCATCCATTTACCTATAAAAGCCTCTAGTTTATTTTTCTTTATAGCTGAATAATACTCCATTGTGTAAAAATACCACATCTTTTTTATCCATTCCTCAGTTGATGGACAGTTGGGCTGTTTCCAAGATTTAGCTATTCTAAGTTGTGCTGCTATAAACATGGGTGCACATATATCACTGTGGTATGATGTTTTCAGTTCTTCTGGAAGAACACTCAGGAGGGAAATAGCTGGGTTGAATGGGACCTCTACTCCTAGTTTACTGAGTTATGTCCAGACTGATTTCCACAGTGGATGCACCATTCTACCCTCCCACAAACAGTGGAGAAGAGTTCCTTTTTCACCACAAGCCCCCAGCATTTGTTATGGGTTGATTTCTTGAAGATAGCCATTCTTTCGGGAATGAGGTGGAATCTCAGTGTTTTTTAAATTTGCATTTCTCAAATGATTAATGGATTGAACATGTTTTTCATGTATTTATTTGCCACTTGTATTTCTTCATGTGAGAATTGCGTATTCATCTCAGATGCCCATTTTTGTACTGGGTCTTTGAATTTTGGGGACCTGATTTTTTGTCTGACTGATGTCTTTGTGACAGTGGTGTGTTAAAATCCCATTACAACTGCGTTATTACTTATTTGATTTTTCATATCTGTTAAAATTTGCCTTATATAATTGGGTGTCCCTACATTTGGTGCATGTATGTTTATGATTGTTACTTCTTCCTCTTTCAGTTTTCCCTTATCAAGAATATAGTGACCTTCTTTATGGTTTTTGATCATT
>NW_004955507.1:1368458-1390521 GCF_000276665.1 Chinchilla lanigera
CAAAAGATCCTATGAACTTTCCTCACATGTACATCCATTTGAATGTCTCAAGGTATTTCAGAGGAAGTCCTTGGCTCTAGTCATTGGAGGAGCTCACAGAGGAAGATGAGAGTGTCAGGGAGGTCACTGGGCACCTGGAATAGGAAGCATCCACTTCACAATGGACCAGGTAGATGATGAGGGCATGAGTAAAACTCGAGGAACAAAGAAGAACAGATGGATAGTCTATAGGTTCCCAATCACTGGGCATTTATATATTTCTTAGAGTTGGAAACATCTACCTGATAACTTATTGAAAAATCTAATTTATGAAATTGAAAAATATGAGCTATAATGAAATATTCAGTCAAAGAATATATGAAACATGACCACATTTTTCTTACCAGGTTACAATATTTACATGGTCAGAAAACTCAAACAATGAATTTTGGGGTAATCAGTTTCCTTTCGTTTCACCATGTTTATCATACCTCCTAGTTTTTATTCACTCTTTCAGGGTCTTACACTAGTGAGACCATACGTTGCTTACTTCTATCACTTTATTGAAAGGAACAGTTAATGAGTAATTATTTTAATCAATCTTGCATATGTATATTTGTTTTCCTGAGTAACCACTTTGAAGTTATCAATATGTAATACAACAACCATTGTTAATTCCCTGTCACCTTGTCTATAACTCAGTATTGCTTCTACTATTCTTGTGCTACTTTGTAAATGGTTGTCTGTTTCCTAATATGTTTTTGTTCTTTTACTTCTAACATAAAAAAGTAAAAAAAAGAATTTTGGGGTAATCAGCATTATTATCTAATATATTCTGGTCAATAATTAGTGGAAGCCTTGTGCGTGAATGTATGTTTCTGTATCTGTTTTTGTTTAAAATACAGGGCCAGGGTATAGCTCAGTGACACAAGCACCTGCGTGACAAGCGAAAAGTCCTGGTTTTGATTCCTGCTATCCAAAAAAAACAAACAAACAAAAAACCCAAAACAAAAACAAAAATGAAATACATCCCAGAGTTGATATGTGCTGATATATGAAACAGATAGAAATCTCTTATCTTTTATGCCAACAAATTGATACATATTTTCTACAAATTAATAAGAAACCGTGAATCCTTCTTTAGAATTATGATTATAATTTTCAGAAGCAGCTACTAGAATGCTCATATCCAAATCTGAGAATTAGGAGGAGGATAAATATGAAATTTTTTACACATGCTACTCCTGTACATATGTAGAGATCAATTACAATTTAATTTTAAAATCTATCCATTATTTGGAAGTAAATGTAATATTTGATTCCTGAGTATTATTTTACAAGAACTGTAATTTCTTGTCCTTAATTTTTACATTTAATTTGAAGCATTGAATTTATTCTATTTACATTAGATATGCATGGTACTTCTTCCTCATTTATCATGAGAACTAGTTTGCAAGAAAGTGCTATGTTTCTACATTTTGCCAAATCTCCTTGTAAGTCTAAATATACCTCAGGGAATATAACTTATTTATAATGCTGTTGGGTCACTCTCATCTTGTTTCAGATATTACTAAATTGCTATGAAAAATGTATCATTTTCCTTTTGTTCTGACGTTTCTTCCTCGTGTCTTACCAGTTAAGGTCCAGGAAGAGATTGACCGTGTGATTGGCAGGCACCGGAGCCCCTGCATGCAGGACAGGAGCCACATGCCATATACAGATGCTGTGCTGCATGAGGTGCAGAGATACATTGACCTCGTTCCCACCAGCTTGCCCCATGCGGTGACCCGTGACCTTCAATTCAGAAACTATAACATTCCCAAGGTAAGCTTGTTTCTTTTATCTTGCACCTCAGGGTTGACATTCCCAAATTCAACATGAGATTGCAAACCGGTAACAACAGAAACAAGTATAAAACTCCATTTCATTGCTTGGTGGGCTTTCTGTTTTTTCCTGTGGGGCTCTAAATCTTTCTTTTATGTATTTATTTACTTATTTATTTATTTTAAAGAGTAAAGAAAACAAAATAACAACAACCAAGACAAAACCAAAACAACACAAAAACACTTAAAATGACACAGAATTTCAAAACAAGGTGATAAAAAGTTAACCATGATTATTATAGTACATATTGTTATCATCAGTGAAGTTGATCAGATTACCAGATGTAAGAATGCAACGCTGATCAAACAATTACAGAGAATTAAATACAGTGAAAAACATTAGAAACAATTCAGAGTTTCACTAATCAAGATAGTAAGGATTCAACAGTGGTTGTTATATTGCATAGTATTGTCTTCAAATTAGTTGTTCAGATTACCAGATATAAGATGCAAAATTGGTCAGAAGAATAAAAATTTAAGCATTATCTGTTCCTTCAATAAACCAATAGATATCGGCAGTACAAGCATTCCAGCTATTCTTGTATGTCTGTATATTTTCCTTGATTATTTCTTTCTTTTCTCCTTTCCCTCATCCCAGTTTTTCCTTCCCTTTGAGCTATTTCTTTCCCTTTCACAGTATCTAGTGTTACTTTTGAGTTTTACTTACTCTTTCAGGTTCTTACACTAGGGAGACAATATAATGTTTATACATGCAGGCCTGATTTATATGACATGGGCATGGTCTCATTGCATCCATTTTCCTATAAAAGCTTCGAGTTTACAATTTTTTATAGCTGAGTAATACTCCATTATATAAATATATCACATCTCTCTTGTCTAATCGTCAGTTGGTGGGCATTTGTGTGGTTTCCAAGATTTAGCTATGAAAACTGCATTGCTATAAACATGGGTTCACATATATCACTTTGCATAGTATTGTCTTCAGATTAGTATGATCTTTTCTATTCTTCTGGAAAAACATGCAGAAGGGGAATAGCTGGATTGAATGGGACCTCTAATCTTAGTTTTCTGAGGAATCTCCACACTGATTTACATAGTGGTTGCACCAGTCTACACACCCACCAACAGTGGAGAAGGGGAGAGCTTCAGCAATGTTCATTATTGGTTGATTTCTTGATGATAGCCATTCTTTCTGGAGTGAGATGGAATCTCAGTGTTGCTTTAATTTTCTTTTCTCAAATGACGAGCGATGTTGAACATTTTTTCACATATTGAATTGTCATTTGTATTTCTTCTTGTGAGAAGTGTGTATTCATCTCAGATACTCATTTTTTACTGGGTCTTTGAAGTTTGGGGGTCTGATTTTTAAAAATTCTTATATGTTTTAGATAGAAGTCTTTTGTCTGAGGGAGAGTTGGCTAAAATTTTTTCCCATTCATGTGTTTTCCTTTTACTCTGTTGGTGATTTCTTTTGATGTGCAAAACTTCTCAGTAGGATAAGATCCCAGTCATTGATTCTTTGAAGTATTTCTCATGCAGTTTGGTTTTTGTTCATGAACTTTCGGCTTACCCCTACATCTTTAAGATTTCTAACTACTTTGTCCTCTTGTAGATTTAATGTTTCTGTTTTAATATTTAGATCTTTGATCCATTTTGACTTACTTTCATGCGTGGTGATATACATGGGTCTAATTTTAGTCTTTGGCATGTGGAAAGGCAGTTTTTCCACCACCATATACTAAAGAAGCTATCTTTCTTCCAGTGAACATATTTGACCCTTCTTCAAAGATAAAGTGGCTGAGTGTGTTTGTAATTTTGTCTCAATCTTCTAATTTGTTCCATTGATCCTCAGGTCTGCTTTTTTCCAGTACCATGCTGATTTCTTCACAGTAGCTTTGTAATATAATTTCAAGTTTGGGATTGTGATGCCACCTGACTTTCTTTTTACCCAGAATTTCCTTTGCTATTCTAGGCCTCTTCTTGTTCCAGATGAATTTTAGAAATATTTTCTCTAGATCTGTGGAGTACACTAATGGTATTTTAATCAAGATTGTGTTGAATCCTGATAGGGAGTATGGCCATTTTCACAGTGTTGCTTCTTCCTATCCATGAACAAGGAATATCTTTTCATATTCTATAAACTTTTCAATCTCTTTTCTCAGAGTACTGTAATTTTTACTGTATGGATCTTTTATTTCTTTGTTAGAATGATTCCTCAGTATTTCATTTCTTCATGTGTTGTTGTGAAAGGTGTTGTTTCCCTAATTTCTCTCTTTGTGCATTTGTTATTTTTGTATAGGAATACTATTGATTTTTGAGTGTTGACTTTGTGTCCAGCAATGCTGCTATTTGTTTATTAATTCTAGAAGTCATTTGGTGGAGTGTTTGTGTCTTCCATGTAAAGTATCATGTCATCTGTGAATAATGGTAACTTCGCTTCTTCCTTTCCAATCATTATTCCTGTTATTTTTCTTTCTTTTCCTATTGCTCTGGCTAATGTTCCCTGAACTATGTTGAATAGGATTGGTGACAATGGACATCCTTGTCTTGTTCCTGATTTTAAAGTGACAGCTTTCCCTTTTTTTCCATTTCGTATGGTATTGACTGTTGGTTAGTCATAGATGACTTTTATCAGAGTGAGGTAAAGACAATCTATTCTGATTTTGTGTAGGTTTTTTTTTTTAACATGAATGGGTGTTTGACTTTGTCAAAACCTTTTCTGCATCTATTGAGATGATCATACAATTATTATCTTTGGCTCTGTTGATATGGCTCATTACATTCTCTAATTTGTGTATACTGATCCATCCCTCCATTCCTGGGGTGAATTCTACTTGGTTATGTTGTAAATCTTCTTGATGTTTTGCTACAGTGTGTATGCTAGTATTTTATTGAGGATTTTTGCATCTGTGTTGATTAGAGTAATTGGTCTGTAGTTCCCTTTTTTGGTTGGATCTTTCTCTGGTTTTGGTATTAGGGTAATACCTGCCTTTAGGAATATGTTAGTGAAAATTGCTTCCCTTTCAACTTATTAAAGAGTTTGGGAAGAATTGTTGTTCATTCAGCTTTGGTAATTCATACGTATCTAGGCATCTGTCCATTTTTTCTGTGTTTTCCATCCTGTGAGAGTAAAGATTTTTAGTGTAGCTATGGATGATATTCTGAGTTTGTATAGGATTTGTACTGATTTCACCCTTTTCCTTCCTTATTTCCTGAATTTGAGTTTTCTCTTTCCTTTTTTTGATAAAAGTGGCTAAGGGTCTATCAATTTTTTTTATTCTTTCACATAACCACCTCTTCGATTCAGTAATTCTTTGTATTGTTTTGTTAATCTCACTTGCATTAATTTCTGCTTTGATCTATAACTTCCTGCCGCCTTTGGGCTTTGGGCTTGACTTTTTCTTGTTTATCTAGAAGTTTTTTGTTTTTTTTTTTTTTTTACTTTAAAAATAAAAGGAGGAAAACATTAACAGACAGACAACCTTTTACAAAATAGCAAAAGAACACTACAGACAATACAGAGTAACAAACAAAGTGGTAGGAAATTAACAATGCTTGTTATATTACATATTGATGTCTTCGAAGTGGTTTCTCATGAAAACAGATAGAAATATGCAATATTGATCAATCAAGGACTTATTGACACTTTCTTTCAGCAAAGAAGTAGAAGACAGTATGTTAACTATCCTGTACATACATACCTAAAAAAATTTCCTTCCTTCCCTTTCTTTAGAAGTTTAAGTTATAGTATAATGTTGTTTATTTGTGCTCATCCTGTTTTCGTAATGTGAGAACTCACTGCTATAAATTTCCGTCTCATGGCTGCTTTCATTGCATCCCACAGCTTTCAGTCGGTTGTAACTGCTTTTTGTTGGTTTGTAAATATTATTTAATTTCTTCTTTTACTGCATCTGTGATCCATTCCTTGTTCACGTGGGTATTATTTAATTTCCACTCATTTATGAAGCTTTTGTGATTTCTTTTTTCAGTAATTTTCAATTTCATTACAGTATGGTCAGATAATATACATGGTATAACTTCAGTTCCTTGCATTTACTTAAGCATGTTCTATGTGCTTGTATATGGTCTATTTTAGAGAATGATCCACACATAGCTGAGAAGAATCTGTACTCTGATGGTGTTGTTTGGAACAGTTTCTAAAGGTGTACTAAGTCCATTTGTTTACAAGTGTGGTTTAGTTCTGTGATTTCTTTGCTGATTTTTTGCCCAGTTGATCTACTTTTTTGTGACCATGTAATGGTAAAATCCCCAGTTATGACTGTGTTTTTGCTGATTTGATTTTTTATGTCTGGTAATATTTGTCTTATATAGCTGGGTGCTCCCATATATTTATATTGTTTTTCTCTTCCTCTTGCAGTTTTCACCTAACAAGTATGTAATGACCTTCTTTATCTCTTTTGATCATTCTTGGTTTGAAGTTCACATTGTCTGCAAAGAGAATAGCTAACCCTACTTTTTTTCTGGGTTCCTGTCACATGGAGTATTGTTTTCCATCCTTTAAGTTTCAGTGTATAAATTTTCTTTTGAGGTAAATGTATTTCTTGTATACAGCATATTGTTTAATTTTTTTTCTTGATCTACTCTGCCTGTGTGCTTCTTTTGATTGATGAATTGAGACCATTTACACTGATGGTTTAAACTGATATGTATTGGCTCATCTTTAGGATGTTATTTTCCTGCTGCTGGTTTCTTACCTTTTCCCTCTGTTTAATTGTTTGCTCTGCTTGATGATTCCCTTGTAGTGTTTTTCTTGAAGTTGTGGTCATATTTGCCTCTTTCTGGAATAGCTTGTTGTACTCTTTGCAAAGTTGGTTTGGTCATCATGAATTTCTTCATTTGTTCTTTGTTGTGGAAGTACCTTATTTCTCCATTAATTTTGAAAGATAGTTTTGCAGATTACATCAGTCTGGGGTGGAAATTGTTTTCTTTAGGTACATGAATTATTTCACTCCAAGCTCTTCTTGACTTGATAGTTTGTGTTGAGAAATTTGCCATGATTCTGATTGGCTTTCTTTCATAGGTGATCTGTTCTTTTTCTCTAACAGCTACTACTATTCTGCTGTTTTGCTGAATTTTGGGATCTTAATTATTATGTGTCTAGGTGTAGATTTATTTTGGTTATGGCTAATTGGAGTTCTATATCCCTGTCTTATCTCTATATCAGATTCTTCTGTCATGCTTGGGAAATTTTCTGCTACTACTTCTGCAAATCTTTTTATGTCATTTATACTTACTCCTGATAGTTTGTTGATACATATCAGTGTTATATTGTTTTTGCCCCATCTTACAGCTGTTGAATTGTTCTTGCATGGTTCCTTGTTATTTTTAGCATATCTTTCTTCTAGTGCTTACTAGCTGCAATGCTGTCTTAAAGGTCTGAATGTCTATCTTTAGTTTCATTCAAGGGGTTTGCCAGCTTTCATTTGAATTTTTAGTTTCCTGGATATCTGTTTGAATTTGTTTCATGCATTCTAATTCTTTCCTATATTGTTCATTTCATGTTTACATCATTTTTCCGTGCTAATCTATATATCTATGTCTTCTTTAGATGTGTTGTGCAATTCTGTTATTATTGTTGTCATTTCTTTTCTTTTTTTTTTTTTACCTGAGAGACTATTTCTGATCTGATTTCTTCTATGACCTGAGGATGTTGTTTCTTCAGTTGCTATCATTTCAGATATTTCAAGTGTGTAACTTGCAAGTTCTTCTATGTGAATGTCTTCTTGACTTGTTCTGGGTGGGCCGAAGGTCTGAGATTCCATTTTGCTTCTGCATTTTGACATTTTTGAAGCTCCAGAAATTCACCAGGGCTCAGTATCCTTCCCATGATAGTGAAGGGCTGGGGTGTGGCTCACTGAGGCTCACTGTCACTCTCACAATGGTGTGAGGGCAGGGGCAGGTCACTGAGGCTCCTAGTGTTCACCAGAGCTCAGGGTCTCTCTCCTGATGGTGGTGGAGCTGGTTGTGGTTCACCAAGGATTCTGACGCTGTCTGGGGCTCAGCAACACTCCCATGATGTTGATTTCCAGGACATGGCTTATTGAGTTTCCCAAAGCTGTCCAGGGCTCAGTGTCCCACCTACAGTGCTAGGGTGGGACAGCACTTCACTGAGGCTCCCAAAGCTGTCTGGGGGCTCTGGTCCTCTCCAATGCTGGTGGGGTATGGGGCATGGCTCATGAAGTTTCCCCAAGCTGTCTGGGGCTCAACAGTGCTCCCATACCGGTGGGGGCATGGGATGTGGCTCATGGAGTTTTCTGAAGCTGTCCAGAGGCTCAGCACAGTGTCTGTGATGGTGGAGGTGGGGGCCAGGGCTCATGGAATTTCCTGAAGCTGTGTGGGGTCAGTACCACTCCCATGCCTGTAGGGGTGTGGAGCATGGCTCACAGGGCTTCCCAATACTGTCCAAGGATCAGAATGGCTTCCCAGGACAGTGGGGTTGTTAGGTGCAGCTCACAGTTTCCTGAAAGTGTATGGGGCCTCAGCATGGCTTCTGTAACAGTGGGGATGTGGAGCATGTCTCACAGAGTTTCCCAAAACTATCTGAATCTCAGTGCTGCTACAGCAATGGTGTGGGTGTGAGGTGTGGCTCGTGGGGTGTGGCTCACAGAGCTTCCCAAAGCTGTCCAGGGCTCAGTGTAGCTTTTGCAATGGTGGGGGTGCAGGTCTAAATCTTTCTAATAGGTCTCAGTATCTGGATGTGTGCATCTTCCATATTTGTTTTCATCTTTCATGCTGACTTGATTATTCTCAGGCATTTCCATTTCCATATGATTTTAAAAGCTCAGATTTTCAAGTTTCCAAAAGACACTTAAATTTTTTAAATTATTGTGACAATTAGTTTAAAGGTAAATTTGGGAAGAATTGGTACATTAGTTCTTGTTGATTTTCACAGTTAATGAATAAGGTTAGTTTTCCAATTTGAGGATTATATTTTTTGCGTCGTATTTTGTTTTCAGCACTGGGGTTTATAAATCTTCGTTAAATTTTTAGTGTGTGGTTAGCATTTTTGTTGTTGCTAAAATTTTTAATAATGCCTTTGACATTTGTTTTTACCTGAGATGTAGAAACCATATGTTTTGGTCATTGTGTTCATCTTAAGTTTACTGATCTTGTGAAATTTATTAGTATTCACAAATGTTCTTTTGTACATTTAATTGGACTTTCAACTTGCATATTCTGCCAGTGAATGTTAATACCTTTGATTTCACATATTTCAATTCTTATGTTTCTAATTTATTCATATTGTCTTATTGCACTGATTAGTATTTCCAAAATACCATATTTGTGAATATACATAATATGTATATATTTCCCTTCCTTCCTTATTTCTTTGCTTCTTTTCCTCATCCCAGTTGTTCTATCCTATTAAGCAATTTCTTTCCCTTTCACAGAATCTATTGTAATTTTCAGTTTTATTTACTCTTTCAGGGAGACAATATGGTGTTTACACATGCGAGTCCGATTTATTTCACTTATGAGTATGGTCTGTAGTTGCACCCACTTTCCTATAAAAGTCTTGAATTTATCTTTCTTTATACCTGAGTAATATTCCATTGGATAAAAGTACCACATTTTTCTTATCCACTCCTCAGTTGATAAGCATTTTGGGTGTCTCCAAAAATTTACTCTGACAAATTGTGCTGCTCTGAACATGAGTGCACATATATTACTGTGGTTTTATGTTTTTAATTCATCTGAAAAATACACAGAAGGGGAATGGCTGGGATGAGTAAGCCCTCTAATCCTACTTTTCTGAGGAATCTCCAGACTGATTTCCAAAGTGGTTGCACCAGTATAAATTGCCACCAACAATGGAGAAGTGTTCCTTTTGACAGATTTTTTATATTAAAATAATACTGGCCACATTAAATTGAGAAAAGTTTCCTAATGTGGGTGTATTTTTATTTCCATCTTTCAGGGATCACTTACTGGTATTTTTGAGATGCTGAATAATTTTGGTTAAGTACAGGTATTATACATGAAAAATGTAGAATCCTAGACCAGATGATGCTTATCTTCTTCCAGAAAGGACTTCCTTTACCGTGGAAGTCAGACTGATGTCATACTTCTGGCTTTGATTCAGCACTACATACTGAACACAGGGAGATATTTGATAGTGACATTAAATTTGCATTCTCTTCCCAAATCTGGAAAACTGAGATCAGTTTTTGTCTTCACCAATTTCCGCCACTCAATTTTTCTGCATCTTAGAGTGAAATATTTCAAGTTCAGAAAGAAAACAGGCTCTAACTCAGATTTCTGTACCCTGCAAAACTATCTTTCAAAATCAGTGGAGAAATAAGATCCTTCCATGACGCATACTCTATCTGCTATAATACAACCTACTTATTCCACTTGAGGCCAGGGCATATAATTGTTAGAACCAAAATAATATAACTAAAAGTTGTATTTTCATGGTAAAAAACAAACAAACAAAAAACAAGATTGTTAAGTTTTCACATACTAAAATCATCCCATAGAGATGATGGAAATCACATTTTCCACCAGTCAGGGTCCTATTCTAGTGATGAAAACTTTGGTATAAGGGTGAGGACATTGGTGTACATTGTTTTCAACAAAGGACGCACTAAGAACAAGACTTTTACATTTTAATGTTTGTGTCTGTGGGTGATATTAATGAAACTCGTTATGTCTTTATCCTTAAATAATTGAACATAGACTGAGGAATCAGATAGAGATTATCAGTCTCCCAGATCCAATAATCAGCTGTAAGGACCAGCTTGAGTGAGTATTGCATCTGCTGATTTCAAACCCATTCATCCCTCTGCTTCTTGGCTCATATTGTGACTGGGCTTTTTGGAGTCTACATAACTGGAATAACCCATTAATTCCTTTCTGCATGGAATAGCCTGGTACAGAAATAAGCAGTAGTGTCAGACTGATTCTAGATGCTTAAAAAACAGATAAATTATTTCTTTCACCGCAGGCTGGAGCCACTAATCTCAGTGGAGATAATGGTCTAAGACACATGTAAACAATTTCTGTAATTTGTTTTATAAACCATTTGTCAGACTGTAGACATGAGAATTTTGCTGCCACTTGTGAACTCCATCATTGTGGTATGGCAAGAGCGTGTGCAAATGAATGGGGAAATCATGTTCAATATTTATAGTATATGAAGTTTAACATTTTTAACTTTTAAATACCAATAATATTCTTCCTCTTTTTGTTACACATTCACTTTGAACGTGCTATATTAAGCACGTGCCAGGCTTGCTTAAAGCACGAAGAACAGGTCCCTGTCAATTGGAACTTTCTGCAGTGATGTATAGTTTTTGGTTTGTAACACTATCTGAAAAGAATTTGGCAGCACCAGACTCCAAAGATTTACCCATATCTTGTCATAAGCTTTATGATTTTAGGTTTTATGTTTAGATCATCCCAATTTTGACTTAACTATTATTTATTATGTAGAGGCATTGTGATACTTCATTCATTCTGAACAATTCTACGGGTTTTGAAATACTTTCTGAGTGCCTGCTTGTGAACTGAAAGGCCCGGGTTGATTTCCCAGTACAAAAAAGAACAACAACAAAAAAAAAACTTTCTGAAAATATGCCTATTTTCTACCTTATGGACCTTTCTTATAAATTACCTCTTTAAAAATATTCAAGAGTAGAGTTTTTAAAGCAGAATTACAAACCACCTCGATGACAATGTAGGAGATTAAATGTTTTCTTACTTTTGCATTAAGAAAATGTGAATCTAAATCAGTGGAAGTGTGCATATGATTACTTTATCTTGTGGCTACTCTTGTTCTTTTTAGGCTTCAGGACATCATCGTATGAACAGGGACTTTCTCTTAGTTTGCAATGAAGTAATCATACTCAGGAGTTTTCATTGACACAGTGTTATGGATTGTGTCTAGATGCCTCCCAAAGCCTCATGCTCAAATGGGGTGGGCGTCTAGAGCTTTTGATTGATTCATGGTCCAATGCTGGGATTATGGATGTGAGTGCAACATCCACCCTAGGGTGGGTAGCTTGCATAAAATATAGGGGAGGGAAAGAAGTTTGCTGTCTGTTGCTCCTCCCTTTTTGCTCTTGTTGCTTTTGCTGTTTTCTGCTGCCATGAACTGTTGCCTTCTGCCACATGCCACTCTGACTTGGAGTCAGCCAAGCAAGGACTGAAATCTCCAAAAACTGTGAGCTAAATAAACCTTTCTTTCCTTAATTTTGGGCTTCAAGTATTTTGTCTCAGCAGTGAGAGAAAAGTAACCAAGACACACAATAATGTTATAGAATATGCGTCATATATATAAATGTTTCTGATATTTCTAGAATAATCCTAGCAGGTTTTTCTTTTGCAATGCAGTATCCATTGGGGGGGAAAAAAACAGAGAAATACAGTGGTTATCTTGTCCCATTAGACTCTTCTATCTGGAATGGTCCCCTGAAATTTTTCCTTTCAGTTTGTTAACCTCAGTACAGAGTCCCAGCTAGAAATCATGTGAACTCTTCCTCAGACTGGATTGTGTGTTATTATTATATAGAGATGTAATTTTAGCTATGATATTGACAGGAGAAGTACAGCACTGCTGACTATGTAATATTGAAACATTTTGCTGTTTTGGACACACTAACATCATTTAATGCTAATATTGGTTATGTTAACTTCTCCTGGTATGAGGGGATATCTCCTTTGCAGAATTTGTGTCTTATATGTAATTAGTAAAAAACTATGGTAGAATATTTTAAGATTATGTGAACTCTTTTGTCCTAAATTGCTCACCCACCTGCTAGCGTTAGTCTATGACCCTTCAAATGCCTCATTTATATTTCTTTATGACAGAATAGTGCTCTGTGGTGTGTAAATGCCATATATTTTTATCCATTCATTGGTTGATGGACATATGGGCTACTTCCAAGATTTAGCTATTTTGAATTATACAGTTATAAACATGGGTATGCTTATGTTTTTGTAATATGATGCCTTTAACTCTTTGTGGAAGATATATAGAAGGGGGACAGATAAGTCAAATGCAATTTCTACTTTTAATTCTTTGAGAAAAATTCCATACTCATTTGCATATGATTGTACTAGTTTATATTCCTACTACTAATATAGAAAGGTTCCCTAATTCCTGCAGGAAAACTAGCATTCTTTATTCTTTGATTTCTTAGGGCATCTATTTTTTTTTTCAGTACCAAGAATCGAACTCATGACCTTGCGCTTGCCAGGCAGGAGCTGTGCCGCTGAGCTAAATCCCCAGGCCCTATTCTTTGATTTCGTGATGATTGCCAATCCTTCCCATAGAAGAAGAAATATCAGTGTTATTTTAATTTGCATTTCTCTAATGGCTTTAAATATTGAACAATTTTCATGGGTTTTTTTTTTTGTTATTTTTACTTCTGAGCATGTCTATTCACTTCACTTGCTCATTTTTTGTGTCTTTTATTTTGATTGTTCTTATTTTTTGAGTTCTTTATATATTCTAGGTTTTAGTGTTCTGTGAGAAGAATATCTGGCAAAATTTTGTTTCCATTCTATAGGTTGCCTCTTCATTCCATTAATTACAGATGCATATCTATAACAGTGCTATGAACAGATATTCTGGATATTTCACATAGGAAGAAAAGCTTCCATTTGTAATGGCAATTCACATGAGATATGAATTCTAAAGTGATGAACTAGAGAAGCAACTAGTGATAGACACCAGTGTCCAAGCTGAGTGATGAAAAAGAAGAAAACTTCAGAATTCATAACCCCAAATATAGGGGGTTATGAAAAAAAACTACTCAGATTGTCAACTTCTACTGGAGGAAATTTCAGCAAGGTTACTGTCCTCAAAGTCATTCCTGTTTGTCACATCATTTGGCTGGAAATAATACTGATTTCGGGGGGACATACTTTCCTAATTATGTATCAAAAGAGTTAGCTGTGTGATTTTTCTTTGTATTTTTCAGCTGTACTAGTTCAATATAACATATGTGGACTCTATGTGTTGTTTCCAGGGCACAACCATATTGATCTCCTTGACATCTGTGCTACATGATGAAAAAGAATTTCCCAGACCAGAGACTTTTGACCCTGGCCACTTTCTAGATGACAGTGGCCAGTTTAAGAAAAGCAACTACTTCATGCCTTTCTCAATAGGTAATAGAAATTTATTTCTCTATGTACAGCAAGAGACATATTATTTTTAGATCAGCTGGAATGGTGCCTCCTTTTTTTCTGATCAAATATCTGTTTGTACATGATTGAAAGCCTCACTTCCAATACAAAATTTCTATTCTGCTTATGACATATTGCCATTGTTTGATGGGCTTTAGGGTTCTTTTTTCACTCTCTTGCACATTACAAAAGCTAGAGTATAAGTTACTTGTATTCTACCCTATTTACATGATGTAGGTATCATCTCTTCCAAGAAAGCAAAATTATATTAAAGTTCCTTCACCCACCATGAAAAAAGTGAACTAACTCTCCAGTGTGTTTGTCTTCTATGTTATGTTGTTGTCCACCTACTAGAACAAGTGATGGATATAGTTTCTCCCAAAGAACACTGTAGCATCTGAAGCCACATTCATTTAGGTAAGAAGATAAGTAAGGAGTTCATTGTAATATTAGTGCTGTGAGATTATTAAGCACAGATTGGTCGGGAGAGTGCTTATGGGAGAGAAGCTGCAAGCCTCCTGTACCCTCCTATCTCAGTGTGAGGCATAAAATGAAAGAAGCTATATGCTAGTAGCCTAAATTATTATTTGAACTGCATCAAAAAAAGAAATAGGAAAGGTAGTGCATGTTTAAGGAAGCAATTATGCAGAGGAAAAGAATACTTGTTCATAATTAAGAACGTCAGATTTGGCAACAAATAACCAAGGAGATCATAAATCTTTGTGGATGCATCCATTCTTTATTCCCCTACAATAATACCAGAGCCCTGCTCTTCCTCCAGTCATCACCCTGACTCTTGATTCTTGGATCTCCCCCTTACAGACTGTGGCTAACAACCCTGCATTTATTCTGTGTCTTCTGATGTTTTCTGTGTCCTTTGATGTTTTCTTTATATCTAGCACTGTGGATCCCACAAATATGAAAAAAGAATGCTTTTCAGAAATTCATATTTCAACACAATGCCATATAACAATAAAAATAAGTATAAATTTATGATTTCAGGTGACCTAGAGTTCAATGAATGTGAATATATTGTTGAGGAAATGCAGAGAAATAGGATTTTATTGCATGAGGGGCTTAAAAAAGAAAGTCAAGAGGAAAAGAAATTTGACCTTTTTCTGATGTATGGAAAGGTTCACAGTAGCCTAAAGTAATTGCACGCTATAAACTGAAAACTTCCAGGCAAGGTGCAGCTTAATGAAAGCATGTGTATCTACTGTTATGAGTACAGTGTTTCAATGCAAGTGTTACAAAGTGGCAGAGTGCAAAATTATCATGGATCATTAGATCAGAAGCAGGGTGCACAGGACAAGAGGATGTTTTTCTAGGAAGAGAAAATTAGAAACTTGAAATCTCAAGAAAATTTATAACAGGAATATTTAGTGAAGTGTGGGTATGAAGTTAGTACTCAATGCATATTTTTGAATCTATGCAATATTGCATTAACTTCATATGTTACATGGGTTGCTTATCTGTTTTCCATTTACATATCTAGTTGTCAATCTATCCATACACTTATCTAGGTATCTAATCATCTATCCATTCATCCTTCTGTCCTTGGTTTTTACAGCAACAGTTACATATGGGGAATAACTACACTATTTTTTTCTATTTTCAGGAAAACGTATTTGTGCAGGAGAGGCCCTTGCCCGCATGGAGCTGTTTTTGTTCCTGACTGCCATTTTACAAAAATTTAATCTGAAATCTGTGGTTGATCCAAAGAATCTTGATGCCACTGCAACTGTCAATGGGCTTGTTTCTGTCCTGCCCTCCTACCAGGTCTGCTTCATTCCTGTCTGAAGAAGAGCAGAATGCCTGGCTGCTGCTCTGCTGTCATCTGCTATCCCCTTCTCTGCATCATAGGCTCCCTTCATCCATTAGAAATGGCTTCACTGATATCTCCTTTACCATCTCCCCACTCAGTCAAAATCCAGGGAAGACTCAAAGTTCATTGTGAAGAGTTCTGTGATTGTACCAGTATGCATGCTATTTCCTATTTTCTGTAATACTTGCATAAAACTTATCTAATGCTGAACTGCTGATACATTATCTTTGTTAAAAACTAAAAGGGGTTCATGACTGAGGCCCATGTGCCCTCTATTAACTAGCTGGGGACCTTGGACTGGCAACCCATGTCCTGCCATGGCTGAGGACCAGAAGAGACTCTATTAACTGCCTGAGGAAGCTGGTCCTGGTACCTCACACTGTACGGAGAGTGTGGTTGGTGGCTAAGGCCTGGGTGCCCTCAATCAGTTGTCTGGGGAGCTTGGACCAGTATCCCACACACTTCCAACATTGTGGTTCATGGCTGAGGTCCAGGCAGTCTCAGTCAACCAACTTGGGGAGATTCAACATATGGTCCACACTCAGCTGGATTGTGGTTCTTGGCTGAGGCCCAGAAGACATAGGTACATTCCACTAACTGCCTGAGCACTCTGATTCCAGAACCCCTCATTCTGTTGACATTGTGGTTCATGGATGAGGCCCTTATGCCCTCAACCAATTGCCTGGAGAACTTGGAGTGGCAGCTCACATTCCACCAACATTGTGGCTCATGGTTGAGGCCTGCATGCCTTCAGTCAACTGCCTACGAACCCTAGTCCCAAAGGCCAGCGTTCCTTCTGAAGTTGTGGTTTTCATCTGAGTTGTGCACTCCATAATGGCCTGGGGATCCCAAACCTGATGGAAAGTCTGCCACTGCCCTCACAGAGCAAGCCTGACATCCAGCAAATGTAGGGACCCTAGAGGCCTTCAGTGAGCTGCCCAGGATGAGTGAGGCTTCCCACTGGGTCTCTGGCATCTAAAATTAAATGATGAAGGAGTAAAATGTAATCTCAGAATTCCATCCTGCCCAGAACAAGTCCAGGAGACATTGAAATCAGAGAACTAGGAGGTCACACACCTGAAAAATCTGAAATGATCACAATTGAAGTAAAGAAGCAACTCCATCAGACCATAGAAGAAATCAGATCAGAAATAATCTCTCAGATAAAAGATGAAATGACAATAATGAAAGAATTTCTCAGCACACCTAAAGAAGATGTATATTAAAACATAGATGAACCTAGAAAAATGCAGAACACATTAAATGAATAATATATGAAAGAACTAGAATGCATGAAACAGATTAAAGAGATATCCAGGTAATCAAAACTTCCATCAAAAGCTAACAAAAGCACATGAATGAAGCCAAAGATAGACTTTTAGATCTTGAAGACAGCATGGTAGTTAATGATTTCAAATGGAAAAATCTCATAAAAATAAGAAGAAACCAGGAACTATCAGTTCAACAGCTGCAAGATAATGCAAAGAGAAGAAATGTAACACTAATACGTGTCAAGGAAACAGCTGGAGTCAACACAAATGGCATAAAAATGATATTAGCAGAAATAGCAGAAAATTTCCCAAGTATGGAAAAAGAATTTGACATACAGTAAGGGAGGCATATAGAACTCCAATTAGCCATAATGAAAATAAAATTACACCCAGTCAGATAATGATCAAGATCCCAGAAATCATGGAAAAGAGAGAATGTTAAAAGCTGTTAGAGAAATGAAACAGATCACATATGAAAGAAAGCCCATGAGAATCATGGCAGATTTCTCAACACAAGCCATCAAATCAAGAAAAGTTGGAGTGAAGTGTTCCAGGTCCTAAAACAAAACAACTTCCAACCCAGATTGATGTATCTTGCAAAACTGTACTTCAGAAAAAAATGAAAAATAAAATATTTCCATGACAAAGAACAAACTATGAATTTCATGAGCACCAAACCAACCCTCCAAAGAGTACTAAAAGATATTGTAAAAAGAGATAAAATGACCACAATTTGAAGAACAAGAATAGAAAGGAATAATCTAGAAGAACAAACAATTAAAAAGAGAGTAAAAGTGGAAACCAACAGCTGGTAAATAATATCACAATGATAAGCTAACACATAACAGTTATAATCATTAATGTAAATGGCCTCAATTCACCAATCAAAAGAAACTGACTGGCAGAGTGGATCAAGAAACAAAATCTAACACTATGCTTTATACAAGAAACACATTTAACTCAGAAGGAAATTCACAGACTAAAAGTCACAAAGTTGGAAAACAATCCTCCATGGGACAGGAATCCAGACGAAAGCAGGGGTGGCTTTTCTGATGCAAATATTGCAAACTTCAAATCAAGAATGAACAAATGAGATTAAGAAGGTCACTACATACTGGTCAAAGGAAAACCCCAAGAGGAAGAGCTAACAAGCACAGAAATGTATGCACCAAATATGGGAGCACCCAACTATAAAGACAAACCTTAATAGACATGAAAAACCAAATAACAACACTATTGTAATGGGGTAACTTAACACCCCATTGACACAAAGAGATAGGTCAACTGGATAAAAAATCATGAAAGAAATAGCGGAACTGAACAAAACTTGTAAACAAATTGATTTAGTAGATCTTTACAGAGTGTTCCACTCCACAACATCAGAATACACATTCTTCTCAGCTGCACATGGGACTTTCTCTAAAATAGACTACACACTAGTCCATAGAACTTGCTTAACTAAATGCAAAAGAATTGAAATATCCCATGCACATTATCTAACCATAGTGCAATGAAACTGGAAATTAATGACAAAAGGAATCACAAAATCTCCATAAACACATGGAAATTAAATAACAGCTTCCTGACCAAAAAATGATTCACAGATGAAATTAAAAACACATTAAACAATATCTGCAAGCAAATAAAATGTAAATATAACTTACTGGACTCTGTTGGATGCACTGTAAACAGTCCTCCAAGGGAACTTTATAGTAGTGAACTTACAAATCAGGAAAACAAAAAGAGAAAAAACACATAGCCTAATGTGACACCACAGAGTTTCACAAAACGAGGCATAAGTCAAGCTCAAAGCCAAAAGAAGGCAGGAAATTATAAAGGTCATGGCAGAAATTAATGTAATTGAGATGAAGAAAACACTACAAAGAATTAATGAATTTAGAGTTGGTTCTTTGAAAAAACACATAAAATTGATAAACCCCTAGACAACCTTAAGAAGAAAGGAAATAAAAAACTCAAATTCAGGCGGTAAGAAATGAAAAGGGTGAAATCAGCACAGAAACTATAGAAATTCAGAAGATCATCAATATCTACTTTGAAAATCTTTACTCCCATAGGATGGAAAATGCAGAAGAAATGGACAGATTGCTAAATATGTATGAGTTATCAAAGTTGAATCAAGAAGATATAAAAATCTTAATAACACAGTATCAATTAATGAAATTGAAAATGTGGTTAAAAACCTACAAAAAAGAAAAGTCCAGGTCTTGATGGATTCACAGCTCAATTCCCCAAGAAATAGAGATGTAAAGCCAACAGTCCTTGAAATCTTCAATGAAATTGAAAAAGAAGCAATTTTCCCTAACTCGTTTATGGAGGCAAGTATTATGCTGGTACCAAGACCAGAGAAATATCCCACAAATAGAGAGAACTACAGGCCAATCTCCTTAATGAACACAGTTGAAAAAATACTCAGTAAAATAGTAGAAAACAGAATTTAGCAAATTATCAAGAAGACTATACACTATGACCAAGGAGAATTGATCCCAGGGATGCAGGGATGGTTCAATACATGCCAGTCAATTAACATAATACATCATATCAACAAAGCCAAAGACAAAAAAACCACATGATCATCTCAATAGATGCAGAAAGAGCTCTTGACATGTCCAACACTCATTCATGATAAAAACCCTACAGAACATAGGAATAGATGGTCTTTACCTCAATCTGATCAAAGCCATCTACGACAAACTGTCAACACCATACAAAATGGACAACTGAAAACTTTCACCATAAAATCAGAAACAAGACAAGGAAGTCCATTATCACCACTCCTATTCAACATAGCTCAGGAAACACTAGCCAGAGCAATTTGAAAAAAGAGAAATATAACAGGAATAAAAATAGGGAATGATAGAGTGAAAAGATCATTATATACAGATGACATGGTACTCTACATGGAAGACCTGAAAAACTCCACCAAAAGACTCATAGAATTGATTAATAAATTCAATAGCATAGCTAGATACAAAGTCAACACACAAAAATTAATTACATTCATATACACAGACAAAAAACACACTGAGAGAGAAATTAAGGGAACCATACCCTTCACAATAGCACTCCAAACTGAGATTCTTAGGAAACAATCTAATGAAAGTAAAAGATCTATACAGTGAGAACTATGGTACTCTGGAAAAGGAGATCAAAGAGGATTTCAGAAAATTGGGAATTTATTCCTTGTTCACTGATAGGAAGAACCAGCAGTGTAAAAATGACCATACTCCAAAAATTGTTGTACAGATTCAATGCAATCTCTATTAAAATACTATTAGTATACCTCACAGATCTAGAGAAAACATTCTTGAAATTCATCTGGAATTAGAAGAGACCCAATATAGCAAAAGAAATCCTGGGCAACAAAGACAAATCAGGTTGCATCACAATTCCTTGAAAATACGCTACAAAGCTACTGTGATAAAATCAATATGGTATTTGGCAAAAGAACAGACCTGAGAATCAACTGAACAGAAGGAAGAAGCAGCTACAACCACAAACACACTCAAGATCTTTATCTTTGACAAAGTAGAGGAACATGTTCACTGGAAGAAAGAGGAGACTTTCAATAAATGGTACTGGAAAAACTGGCTTGCCACATGCCAAAGATTAGTCTAGACCCATGTCTATCACCATGCAAAAAAACTCAGTTCAAAATGAATCAGATGTTTAAATATTAAGCCAGAAACACTGAATCTATTGGCATTGAAAGTACGTAAAAATGTTGAAGGTATAGGGTTAGACAGAGAGTTCATGAACAAAAACCAAACTGCACGGAAAATACTTCAAAAAATCAACAACTGCAATGTCATTGAACAGCTTTTGAACATCTAAAGATGTCATAAGCCAAGTAAAAAGAAACCCCACAAATTGGGAAAAAGTTTTAGCCAAGTGTCCCTTGGACAAAGAGCTTCTATCTAGAACATGTAAAGAATTAAAAAATATCAGCCCACTCACATTCAAAGATCCAGTGCTGAAATGGGCAGCTGAGATGAATATGCACTCTGCAGATAAAGAATTACAAATGGAAAATACATGAAAATATGTTCAACATCATTAGTCATTTGAGAAATGCAAATTACAACAGCACTCAGATTTCATCTTACCCCAGAGAGAATACCTATCATTAAGGAATTAACGATTAGGGGGCTGAGGATATAGCTCAGTGGCACAAGCACACACCTGGAAAGTGCAAGGTCCTGAGTTTGATTCCAAGTACCCCCCCAAAAAAACAACAAAAGTAAAAAAAAAAATTAACCAATAACAAATGCTGGCGAAGCTGTGGGAAAAAAGGAACACTTTTCCACTGTTGGTGGGAGAGTAGATTGGTGAAACCATTCTGGAAATCATTTTGGAAATTCCTCAGTAAGGTAGGATTAGAGGTTCTATTGAACCCATTCTTTTTATAGCAGAGCAACTTCTAATAGCTAAGTCATGCAAGCAACCCAAATGCCGATCAACTGAGGAATGGATAAAAAAGTTGTTATATTTTTATATCATGGAATATTACTCAGCTATAAAGAAAGATAAGCTTGAGGCTTTTATAGGTAAATGGACACAGCTAGAGGCCATAGTCATAAGTGAAATAAATCAGAACCATTCCTCAGCTGATCTCAAAATAATGTATGTCTCTTGCTGTACATAGGGAAATGAATTTTTTTACCTGTTGAGAACGGCATGAAGTAGTTGCTTTTCTTAAACTTGCCACTGTATTGTCTCACTAGTGTAAGAATCTGAAAGAGTGAATAAAATCTAAAAGGAAAAATAGATATTGTGAAGGGGAAAGAAACTGGTCAAAACCAAAGAACAATTTGATGAGGAAAAAGAGAAGGGAGAAAGAAAGAAAGAAAGAAAGAAAGAAAGAAAGAAAGAAAGAAAGAAAGAAAGAAAGAAAGAAAGAAGGAAAGAAAGAGAGAGAGAGAGAGAGAGAGAGAGAAAGAAAGAAAGAAAGAAAGAAAGAAAGAAAGAAA
>NW_004955507.1:1390621-1403918 GCF_000276665.1 Chinchilla lanigera
GAGAGAGAGAGAGAGAGAGAGAGAGAAAGAAAGAAAGAAAGAAAGAAAGAAAGAAAGAAAGAAAGAAAGAAAGAAAGAAAGAAAGAAAAAGAAAACAAAGAAAGAAGGGAAAATATACTTATATGTATACACAAGATAGGTAAGATAGTTGTTCTACTGATTTCTATTGATTTATGGAAGTGAACAGCTAATGTTTAATGGTTTGGTCAGTCTTGCATGAATATATTTGTTTAATTGAGTCACCAATTTGAAGATAACAATATGTAATACCATTGTTAATTTTCTTTCACCTTGTCTGAAATTCTGTATTGCTTTCATTGTTTTTGTGTTTTTGTTTATGTCTGTTTTTATTCTTTTACTGTTAAAATAAAACAAGTAAAATGATTTTCTTATACAAATTCATAATCAATTATCTTCAGGATTCTCTTAATACTAAAGATGTTTAACTATCAGTCGTGTTTACAAACTTTTGTGCACAGTGGAAGTAAAAATAAAAATACATCCCAAAAGGACCACCTTGTAAGTATAACTACAGAGCACAAGAGGGTAGAGGCTAAAAAAGCTTCCTGGCCCTATTTCATGATGATAGGAGCATCAGTGCTTGTCAGAGACCAACAGCACTCATGAGATACTGAGAAAACACTCATCAAGGTCCATAGGTACTCCAATGGGGTTGGAGGAAACAACAGGAAGACAACTTGATGGACAGGCCCATTAGTTAAATTCCAATAACAGAAGTGGTTAGAATAAGAAGCAGGGTTTCTTCTAATCTAGGTAATGCTTAGAGCCCAGGTCTGGTGAACACCCCATCTTGAGAAAAGTTCAAACCCTTCTGAGGGACCAAACCAAGTAGACAAGCTGCTGCAGGTGTGCAATTGCTGCCTGGCCTAGCAGCCACCATCCAGTGCCCATCTTTCCTATCTTTCCTTCTGGCAGGAGACAGAACTCAATGGATATGATGTTTGCAAGAGAGAGAAAGTTGCCCCAGATCAGGACAAAAAAGAAAGCATACACCAGAAAATCACTCTGAGGGCAGTGACAGAGTTAAGACCAGAGAGTTCTAGGGAGAGAGAGGGAAAAAGGATACAGTCATAACTAAGGACCCAAAAACCAGGTATTGATAAGACAGTGAAAATTACAGGGGCCTGCAGTGGATATAAGCAGCAAGATCCAGAGGCAGATGAAACACTTGAGGAATGTCACAGTAGGCAGTCTTCCACAGTACCTCAAACTCTACTGAGTGATTCATTTGTGTAGGCCCCCTCCACTGCTCCCCAAAACAGCTGAGCTCTGTCTGTGTCAACTCTCTCCCATTGCCTCCCCAAATACTACTGAAATTCAAGCAGAAAGAATCTCTTCTGAGAAGCCCTGAACACCTCTGAACACATGGGTTAGAATGAGACTGTGTGGAGTGGAGGAAAGAAAAAAAAAAAAAAAAAAAAAAACAATAAAAATTTGCAGGCAGAAAGCCAGGAGGGGTGATGTGATCAAACTGCTCAACACTACACAGAAAACCTGAAAGAGTGATGCAAAAACAAGAGTTGGTATGCATGACTCAAGCAGAGTGGTATGGAAGAAGCAAATATAAGCAACCACAGGACATTAAAGAGAAAAGGGGATAGAGATTAGGGAGGCCACCTAAAAGAAAAGGGCACCAGACCAACCCTGCTCTGCTCACCCACACCCATACAATTTGTCACACCAGGTCATGAGACAGGGCCAAAACGTCCAGCTAGTTAGTTCACAGAAGTGCAGCTGAAATCCAAGACAGGCGAGTTTCATTGTTCCATCTGGCCCTGCCAGCTAGCTGCTCCCTGCTTTGATAAATTAGAGAATAAGTTTTTGGTGAGAAACCAGCTCAAGCACTAGTTAACACATTCAGCTTCCCATGCACATCCACAGAGGACTGGAGCTCAGCACTGTCCCACCTGAGAGTCCTACAAAGTTTCTTCATTTTTGAACTAATGGGAAGACCATCCTGGCCAAATTCAGACTGTAGTTACAAAAATACTGAGAGGACTATTTACTTTCAGTATTGTTAAGTGTCCCTTCCCCCATTTCAACAGCTATTATTTTTTGAAATAGAGGGAATAGTCATGTGCTAGTAAAAGACAAAGAATGTAAAAAGAAAAAGAGAAAAACAAAGAGAAAAGTAATGTAAGCTATTGGTCTTACCAAGCTACACTAGGATTTACCATGCCTAGTGCTGTTTGATAGGATTAACTAAATCAGCCATGTGGTTTAATCATAAATTGTTCTTAGGCTTCCTGTACCCTCTGCCACATTCTATTCAAATTAACTATTTGATTCTTTTTACTTACTTGCCTTTTCATATCTTCTTGAATACCCCCTCTTTTTCTGCTTCTGCATTGTACAAATACTATCAATATAACATATTTATTTTCTTTTTTGTTTTATTTTCTTTTTCTAGCACTTTTATCTACTTATAGTGAGAACTAGGGGCTTGCCAGTATGTTAGTAAGAACATAGGACTAAGAGTTAATGTTTTTATTGCTTCAGTTTCTTGTCTAGCTACACTTGGTTCTGCTGCTTCATAAGTTTAGCTAAATTAGTTCTCTAATTTGGTCATAAATTAGACATAATCTCCCTGTACCCTACCCTAGGCTTCACTTACACTCCTCTCTTTCCACTTTAATTAATTTTTCTCCACATCATCTCAAATCTCCAGCCCCTCACCCCTGCTTTTGCATGACAAAAGTACTACTTGCACAATATATTTATATATACACATATATTTATTTTCTTTTTACTTCATCTTTCCTTTCTTCCTCTTTTAGAATATATATGCATGGTCTTTGTATATGGGAAATATAGTGCATGAAAATCATTGTTTTAATATATATAGCATATTTTATTGAAATATCAGGATAAGCTAACCAAAATTGTGTATGGGAGATCCAAACATAAGCTTTCTACCAGCATGTTAATTGCTTCCAACCTTCTTATATGTTCCATTAATTTCCAGTTAGATCTGCCATCTTATTTATCATTTTTTTGCTCATACAAATAACTTATAATACCCTCCTTTTCCTCTCCAGTCAGATATAGTATCACCAAAGTCCTATTATTTTTTCTCTTTTAAAATTGTTTTTATTTTAAAATTAAAAGAATGAAAACATATTAACAAACAGACATCCATTTACAATATAGCACACGGTCAATACAAGCAATACTGAATTACAGACAAGGTGAGAGGAAATTAACAATAGTTGCTGTGTTACATATTGATAACTTCAAAGTGGATACTCAGGAAAACAAATATAGACATGTAAGACTGATCAAATAATGAATCATTATCTGTTCCTTTCAATAAAGTGTACTAAAATCAAGTCAAAATCAAGCTTTCAAAATTCTTACCATTTTTCTGTCCTTGCTTTTAAACTGTTTTCTTCCTTTTTCATTGCCTTGTGTTTTACATTCCTGCTACACTTCATTTTATTGTCTTCCTGAATTACTGAAAAAGTGTAAAATTTTAAAAACAAGTTTTAAATTATATATTGATGTATGCTTAGCTTTGTAGATCCTTGTGTAACTTTTAGTTTTTCTCTTCATGCAATACAGTGACTACCACTGATCCTTGTATGTTAAGTTTAACAAGTGCATAATCAACAAAACAGAGCAAAAATCAAGGTCACATCACAGGGAAAGTTACACTAAGGGAAAACATCTTCACTACTGATTCCTCCAACATGAGTTGGTGGTCAAGAGAGGGAAGTTCCTTATTGGAATCTCATCTTATTCAAAAGAATTTGTACAGCAAAGGAAATCACTAAGGGAATGAAGGCACAACACACAGTATGGGAAAAATTTTTACCAACTTCTCCTCAGACAAAGGACTCCTATCTAGAATATATAAAGAACTCAAAAGAATGAGACCCCCCCCCAATTTAAAGACACAGTCAATAAATGGGGATATGAAATGAATAGACATGTACTAGAAGAAGTTAAAAACAGTAAATAAAAATATGAAAAAATGTTCAGCATCACTGGTCATTTGAGAGAATCCAATTAAAACAACTCTGAGATTACGTCTCACTCCAGAAAAATGGCTATTATCAAGAAATTAATGAATAACATATGCTGGTAGGGTTGTGAGGAAAAAGGAATCCATTGTTAGGTTATTTACTTGAGCTCACTGTTTTTATGATGTGAGCATTCACAGCTACAAACTTCCCTTTTAAGGCTGTTTTTATTGTTTACTATAGAGTCTGATATATTCATTGGCATTGTCTTTATTTGAACTGTTAATTTCTTTCTTGATTTCTTCTGTGATTTATTGATTATTAAATAGTGTACGGTGTGATCTCCATATGTTTGCATAATATCTGTGGTTTCTTGTCACTATGATTTCTAGCTTCATTGCACTATTATCTGTTAATATTCATGGAATAATTTTGATTCTTTTGCATGCTTTATTTTGATTCTTTACCATGATTTATTGTGAAGCATGTGGTCTATTTTGGAGAACCTTCTAAGTTCTGTTGAGAAGAATATGTATTTTGTTGTGGTTGAGTAGATTTACTGTGTAACTGGCCCTGACCCCAAGTACTCTGGAAGAGGACAACTGTATTGTTGATGATAAAAAAACAAACCACATATTAGCATATCGCAATAACTAATTAGTAGCAATAAGTGTGCCACTCTGGCAATAGCACCAAAATCAGCAACAGTATCAGTGACAAAGACAATATTTATATTGACATACCCTGAGAATCAGTTAACAGCCTGTACCACCTTTATCAGAGAAAAGAGGTTCATAATTGTAACATAAATACAAAGGCAAATGACATATTGTCAAACAGTAGACATCTACTCAATGCAAAATGTATACCTTCACTAACAAGAGAAGAACTACACAGAAATAAGAGAGAGTAAATAAAATATCTGAAGATTAATAAGGGTTAATTCATCTACTATTAAAGATGTCAGGAGATTAGGAAAGTACACTTCTGGGTAGAGCTGGGAGGACTTTGTTCCTGGGCCCTTTATCTTGGGGCTCTTCCCCTGTGCTATGCTTCTAGTCCAGAGTGAAGTGAGGGGTTCTGTTCCACCATGCCCAGTTGCCATGAAGTTTATGCCTTGAAGCCAGACGACAATGAACAGAAATCTCTGAAATTGTGAACCAAATCGAATCTCTCCTCTTTTAAGTTGAAAGTGTCAGGTATTTTGTTCCAGCAAGGGGGCAGCAGACCAAGAGAGTTGATGTATATTTTCATCAAAATAATAATTTGGCAAAAGTTGTGAATGACTATTGTCCTTTCTTTTATGCTTATAGTCATCTGCTATGCTTTTTATTGAGGTCAGCTTTAAGGGAAGGTAGAAATTTTACTAAATATGTCATTTATATTTGTAGCCTCTCATGTTTATTTAGCCATGAAACTTGAACTTCCTTGTGAATCAACTTATGCCTGATGTCCAGGAATTAGCTATAGGTATGAAAGGGTTTGAGGGATGAAAAATGTAAGCAGAGAATTACTACGAATTGGTTATATGAGAATTCTTTTGGATTCTGCACAAAGCCTTGAGTGGGGATAGATTAATGATGGTGGAAGAAATTGCTTTTCTAGGGCAGGTTCTTGTCATGAAAGTACCTTTGTGGAACACTTTTTCTGTGTATGTAATACCAGTAGAATCCATTGAGGGCTGGATCATCAAATCAACAATGGAGACTTAAACATCCAGACTTCTAGTGTTCACCAAGAGCTATTGCAGCAAGATCTCCTTGAGACGATCTTAAAGATGATTCTGAAACAGTCAGACGTGTATTAATCAAGGTGGGCGGGGGGGAGTAATTGCTCACACATAAAATGTTAAATAAGTAGAGGTTCAATGACTTCAAATAAGTCATGAGACAGTAAGAAAGAATTTGTAATTCTCTAACTTCAGTGTCTTTTTTATAAAACGGTGCAAATAAAGGTGCCTAGGTATGTTGGTATAAGGATTATGAGTAAACTATATACCTTATTCCCTGAAGAATTTAATGTTACACAGTAGGCATACATAAATGGGAATGATCACAATCACCATCATATTAATATATGAGATTAAACATATTTGGAGCTTTGTGTGATAGAATAAAAACATAAGATTAGAATAAGGTCAATCAAAATCAGAGATAATGTATGGACCAAATAGTGACTTCCTTTGGTAATATTTGCCTTCCCCACTATACTCCCATTTCCATTTCTCAAACATCTATGGCTCTTTGTTTATTCTGTATTGGGCAGGAAGCCTACTCTAGTTTTGCGTGAGTACAAAAGCTGTGAAGGAAGCTCTGGTTGAGCTCTGGAAAGAGTTAAATGAAAGGGGTTTCCCAAAAGCTGAACAAGATAATAAATTCCTTGGTAAGTTTAGTTATCCACGAGTATACACATGTGTGTTGGGCCGTGGTCATGGGGATCAGGAGGATGAAAGCAGTGACTAGAAGTGCTCTCAGGGAGGGCTTGACCATCTGTGTGACTGTCACATGTTATTTCCCTCTTCCTCCCTGGGATTGCCCATGTAGTCTGTTCTCTTTCCTGAAGGAATCATTTTAAGAATGGAAACAGATGTAGGAAACACTTTTTACCTATAGTCTGTGGAATGTGGGGATGGGGGAGAGGATCACTGAAAACTCAAGTGGAAGCTCTCTGCCTCGTGGAAAAAGTTCAAATCCCAAGTGTGGTGCTTCTTCATATCATTGACCTTCATAAACTTCTTTCTTCTCCAATGATGTCCTTGGAAATTTCAGTATTCACCAGAGCCTCCATTCTGGGTTTTGGTTCTGAGGCCATATGTGGAGTAAAGATAATTTGAAGCAGATACAAGAATATGTTTGTGTATCTATCTTGTGTATACAGGCATGACAGAGCTTGAGGTCTGGGAACAAAATTTTATTAACCTTATTCTTTTCCAAATTTTATTTCCTTTGTTTGTAAGTCAGAATCCAGGAGTGGTAAATTTTGTTTTCTTTTTTGAATTGTATAGCTAGGTTTTCCTTTGAGCATAAATGTGTGTAACCTATTTTACATCATTTAACCATGGAACAATTGGTGTTTGTGGTTTTCTTTTGTACCGGGAATCAAACTCAGGATCTTGTGCTTGCCAGGCAGGTGTTTATGCCACTGAGCCATATCCCCAGCCCAGCCATGGAATACTTGGTAAAGGAACTTTGGAAGTAATAACTCTCTTCATTCTTATGAAACCCAAAGTGAATTAGAGAGCCCAGGTGAATAATATCTTCATATAATTGGACAAAATTTGTATAACCATCTTCACTGACAAGTCCCAGGGCTTTGTTTTAACCCCATGCCCCTACTTCTGGCAGTTCCATTGCTATGTAGTGTTAAATTGCCTTTTCATATCTCAATACAATTCTTATCAATCATTACTTATCTGCAAATACAGTATTATTTACACAAACCAGCATTATTTATTGTTACCCAATACTATGTTGATTTCTACTTTGTAAATAAATATATGTTACAACATGATTCTGCAACATAAAAGACATCAGACTTAAATGTAACTAGTTTGCACTGTTAGGACTAACTTTTTAGTTTGTCATTCCTAATAATATTTTGGTCCCAAATTCAGTACTATCTAACTATCCTCCACATATTTATTGAATTTTGAGTTATGTTTTATGGTAAATATATTTTTCATAATGCCAACTCCTAAATTATGAGGTGTTCGTTACAGTGAATCTGATGAATTAACTGATGGTACTGAAAACTAATCCCCGGGCCTTCATTCTGAGCTCTATCCTTAGCCTTACGTGTTTATTTCTTTTTGAATTTTGAGAGATATTCTCATTAAGTTGCTAAATTTCTTTAGCTGGGCTTGGACATATTTATCTTCCTGCATCAGCCTCCAATAGTGCTGGAATTATAGGTATGCCATACCATGCTATATGATGACCTTGTTTTTAAATTTTCTCTTCTAAATTCAGTGAAAAGAAAGACTGAAACTCCGATTTTACCTGAGAATGACAAAGATTTTCACAGTCAATCCCCAAAATTCCCAAATTATTGTCTATGTCCTTGGCTAAAATAAAACTATTTATGATAGCTTAGAGCTGTGTAATATTAAAAATAAAGCTTCGCAAGGCAGCTAACTCAGCAGATTTTCTATTGTTCAAATGTATTACCACTTATTCAGAACATTTTTGATTCATGTTTCCCTCACTTAGGGCGGTACACATAAGTATGATGCCCTTAGCATATACAGCATTCTGATTATTTTATTATGACCATTTCCACACAGAGATTCTTCATCTCCCAAAAAAGAAACCTTTCTCATAATTTAATTATTTTATCTGTAATATTATAGACCTGACCTAGGTGAAGGACAAACTATAAAACTTATCAAAACTAAGTGTGTAAAAATATCCAATGATTCACAGAAGGTAAGTTTTTCCAACTAAATTAAATGTAGGATTTGATTGGATGTGATGGACATTTAGTTCTTAAGAAGGAAAATCTATTTTTTAAAAATACTGAATGAGAAAATATTTGTTTATCAATTTCCTGCATTTGTTTGCCTTACATGGATTTTTATTTGAAATAAAAGACTTTTATTTTATTTTATTTTATTTATTTTTTATATTTTGTCCTTTTTGAGACAAGTTCTCACTATGTAGTTCAAGCTGGCCTTGAGCTCACTTTGTAGCCCAGGCTGGTCTTGAACTTGCAACGATCCTCCTTCCTCAACCTCTCGAGTGCTGGGATTACAGGCGTGTGCCACTATGCATGGCTTTCATTTTATTTTTAAGCACACAAATATGTATTGTACTTACTGTTTTTCACAGTCCTTTTCCTTCAATATAACATGGTTATGTTCTGACTAAATTACACAGTTGACCCATCCAATACATGAACTCAGTGGCAATCTCTCCGTATGGTTCCTTTTCACTGCTTCAATACGTAATTCATTCAACTATTCCTTGTGTATAAAAAATTTCCAGATCCCCTTTTTGTGTCCCTTTGTATCTCAGTGATATATTGTCAACAGCCATACAGACAGATTGAGTTCTGCTCTGAATACTTGAATAATTAAGTTTTTAAAATTCTTATATTTTCCTTCAAAGGAGCAGTGAGGTAGAGTTATAAAAACATGTTAATTAAAAGCACTGAATGTCTTTATTTTATTGTAAAGAGAAAAACAATAAAGGATACAAATTTGCAAAACAAGATAATAGGAGAGTAACAATAGTTAATACATTTCATCTAGTTATCTTCAAAGTAATTTCTTAGATTACAAGATATAGGCCTGAAAAATTGGTCAAACAATATAAGCAAAACCTTTCTTTTCAATGCACTAATAGAAATTAGTAGTATAACTAGCTTAAGTATCATGTATATGATATATATATTTCACATATATATTTCATATGTATATCATGTATATATATATATTTCCTTTTTCTTTTTCTTCCTTCTTTTCTCCTTTATACCAATTGCTCTTTCCTTTTGAATAGTTTCTTCCCATTTCACAATATCTGTTGTATAATTTGGGTCTTATTTACTTGCTCAATTACTTACACTACATAGACAATAGTATGTTTACAGACAATAGTATGTTACTGTGGCATGACGGCTCATGTTGGGGTTTTGCCTGTGCCCCAACCTCCTGAAGGTCACAAACACGGGAGTCTGTGAGCACTGTTGGTGCAGCCTGTGTCTTACTCTTGTGCGGACTGGAGACTCAGAATCAATTGTTCCACAAACTGTTGACCCTGCAGTGTGTTTCTGGGTTTGCCTGTACCCTGAACTGCCTGGGGACACTGGTCCACTGGTCTGGGATTGAGCCACCAGTACAACCCAATTCTGGCTCATGCGCATGCCCTGAATTACAAGGGGTCACTGGATCAGATGGGCTGCCATCAGCTGGCAGCATGGTCTGCATCTGAGGCCTTGGAGAACTAGATACACTTCACCATCTGCTGAAAAACCCCAGAAAAGCAGTGCATCTCTGTGGACACTGAGGGGCAAGACTGACCACCAGGAAAACTAGGGACATCAGTGGTCTTTGCTGAGCTGCCAAGGAAGGGGGAGACTGAGCTTTCTGCATCCAGGATCAAACATGACAAAACGAAGGACTAAAACACAGTCTCAGAAATCCACCCCACTCAGAAGAAGTCCAGGAGACACTGACATAGAACAACTTGGTAAACTCACACCTGAAATTGCTGAAACGATTTCAATGGAAGTGAAGAAACAATTTCAACAGGCCATAGAAGAGATCAGATCATTATCTCTCAGGCAAATAATGAAATGACAATAATGATGAAAGATCTGCTCAGGACATCTGAAAAAGAAACATATAAGAAAACAGAAGAACATAGGCAATGGATGGAAACATTAAAAGAAAAATATAGAAATGACTTAGAATGCATGAACCAGATTTAAAGAGACATCCAGGAAAACAAAGCTTCCATTGAAAGCTGTTAAAAACATTTGAATGAAAACAAAGATAGAATTTCAGATTTTGAAGAAAGCATAGCAGCTAGTGAATATGAAAGAAAGGATCTCTTAAAATCAACAAGAACAGAGGAAAAATCAATTCAACAGCTGCAAAATGAGGAAAAGAGTACTAATGTATGACTAATAGGACTCAATGAAACAGCAACACAAACAACATAAAAAGAAAATTTGCAGAAATAATAGCAGAAAATATCCCAAGTATGGAAAGAACTTGACATACAGTCATTGAGGCATATAGAACTCCAACTAACCATAACCAAAATAAAACTACCCCAGACATATAATAGTCAAGATCCAGATCTCCAGCAAAAGAACAGAATATTAAAAGCTGCTAGAGAAAAGAAAGAGATTACCTATAAAGGAAAGCCTATCACAATCATGGCAGACTTCTCAACACAAACCAATCAACTGAGAAGAGCTTGGAGCGAAGTATTATAGGATCTGAGACAAAATAGCTTCCAAACAAGACATGTACCCTGCCAAACTCTCCTTTAGATTCAGTGGAGACATAAAATATTTGCACAACAAAGAACAACTGAAGAACGTCATGAGTGCAAAACCATCATTGCAAACAGTACTAAAAGATATACTACACAGAGAAAAAAAGGACCACAATTTCAAGAACAACAATAGAAAGGAACCGCCAAGCAGAGTGAGCAATTAAACAGATAAGAAAAGTAGGAAACCAATAGCAAGTAAATAATATGACAATGATAATTTGACACATATCATTATAATCATAAATGTAAATGGCCTCAATTCACAAGTCAAAAGAAACAGACTGGCAGAGTGGAATTAAGAAACAAAATCCAATGATATGTTGTGTACAGAAAACACATTTTACTCAAAAGGAAATCCATAGACTGAAAGTGAAAGGATGGAAGTGAATCCTCCATGCCACAGGAACACAGAAAAAAGCAGGTGTAGTGACTATGTTTGCAAGCAATGTAAACCTCAAACCAACAACAGTCACAAGAGATAAAGGTCACTACATATGTGTTAGGGGAAAACTGCAAGAGGATGCAATAACAATCATAAACATGTATGCAGGAAATATTGGCACACCAAGATATATAACACAAGTCTTAACAGACATGAAAACACATATAATTTATAACACTATTGTAGTAGCATACCTCAATACCCCTTTGACACAAAGAGATAGGTCAATTGGACAAAAACTCAGCAAAGAAATAACATATCTGAACCAAAGCTGTGAACAAATGGACTTAGTAGATGTATGCAGAGTGTTCCATCCCATAACATTAGAATACACATTTTTCTCAGCTGGACATGGGACTTTCTCTAAAATAGACCACGTTCTAGTCCTACCTAAATGCAAAAGAATTGCAATTATCCCATGCATATTACCTGACCACAGTGCAATGAAATTGGAACTTAATAAAAAAAGGAGCTCCAAAAACCCCATAAACACGTGGAAATTAAAGAACTTCCTGAACAACCACTTGGTCACAGAAGACCTTAAAGAAGAAATTTTTAAAAACCTAAAAACAAATGAAAATGTAAAAACAACTTACCAGAATCTATGGGATGCAAAGAAGGCATACCTCAAAGGGAAATTTACAGTGGTGAACTCACATATAGAGAAAACAGAAGGAAAACAAATAAATAGCTAAATTCTGTTCCTCAAACTTTTAGAAAAAGAAGAACAAGTCAGACACAAAGCCCAAAGAATGGAGGAGATTACAAAGATCTGGGCAGAAATTAATGCAATGGAGTGAAGAAAACCCTACAAAAAATCAATGAGTCAGAGTTGGTTCTTTGAAAGAATGAATAAAATTAATAAACCCCTAGATAACTTTATAAAAAAAAGAAGGAACTCAAATTCATTCAATAAGGAATGAAAAGGATGAAATTACTACAGATGACACAAAAATTCAGAAGATCATTAATACCTACTTTGAAAATCTTACTCCCATAACATAGAAAACTCAAAAGAAATGGACAGATTCCTACATATGTGCAAATTACCAAGATTGAGTCAAGAAGATATGAAGATCCCGAACAACCCAATATCAATGAATGAGATCAAAAACATGATAAAAACCTACTGACAAAGAAAAGCCCAGGCCCTGATGGATTCACAGCAGAATTTTACAAGAAATTCAGAGAAGATTTAATATCAACACTCCACAAACTCTTCAAAGAAATTGAAGAGGAAGCAATTCTCCCTAAGTCATTAATGGAGGCAGGTATCATACTCATACCAATTCCAGAGAAAGACCCAACTAAGAAAGAGAACTACAGATCAATCTCCCTAATGAATATAGATGGAAAGATACTAAATAAAATACTAGCAAGTAGAATGAAACAAATCATCAAAAAATCATGCACCACGATCAACTCAGATTCATTCCAGAAATGCAGGCCTGTTTCAATATTTGCAAATCAATTAATGTTATACAACATATCAATGGAGCCAAAGACAAAAACAGTATGATCATCTAAATAGATACACAACAAGTTTTCAATAAAGTTGAACATGGATTCGTGATGAAAAGTCTACAGAAAATAGGAATAGATGGTTTTTACCTCAACCTGATCAAAACCACTTATGACAAACCAACAGCCAATACCATACTAAATGGACAAAAAAAGAACCTTTCACTTTAAAATCAGAAAAAAGACATGAATCTCCACTGTCACCACTTCTGTTCAACATAGTTCTGGAACCATTAGCCAGAATAATTACACAAATGAGAGAAATAAAACAAATAGGGATAGGAAAGGAAGAAGTAAAACTATCACTATTTGCAGATGACATGATACTTTATATGGAAGACCCCAAAAAC
>NW_004955507.1:1406943-1408277 GCF_000276665.1 Chinchilla lanigera
TATGATGTCTTTAATTCTTCTGGGAAAACACTCAGAAGGGGAATAGCTGGGTTAAATGGGACTTCCAATCCTAGTTTTGTGGGGAATCTCCAAATTGATTTCCACAGTGGTTTCACCAATCTAAACTCCCACTAGTATTGGAGGAGGGTTCCTTTATCCCCACAGCCTCTCTAGCACTTGTTATTGGTTGATTTCTTTAATTTCATCTGTGACCCATTGGTTGTTTAGGTGGATGTTATTTAATTTCCAACTGTTTATGAAGTTTTTGTGTTTTCTTTTGTCATTAATTTTCAATTTCATTGCAATCTGGTCTGATAGTATACATGGGATAATTTCAATTTCTTTGCATGTACTTAAACATGTTCTATGTACTAGTATATGGTCTATTTTAGAGAACGTCCCATGTGCAGCTGAGAAGAATGTGTATTGTGATGTTGTTGGGTGCAGCACTCTGTAAAAGTCTGCTAAATCCATATGTTCACATGTTTTGTTAAGTTCTGTTATTTCTTTCCTAATTTTTTGTCTAGTTAATCTATCTCTTTGTGAGAGTGGAGTGCTAAAATCCCCTGTTATGATTGTGTTACTACTTATTTCATTTCTCACGTTTGTTAGAGTTTGTCTTATATAGGTGGGTGCTGCTATATTTGGTGCATAGATGTTTATGATTGTTATCTCTTCCTCCTGAAGCTTCCCCTTCAGAAGTATGCAGTGACCTTCTTTGTGTCTTTTGATTGTTCTTGGCTTTAAGTTCACATCATCTGCAAACAGAGTAGGTACACCTGCTTTTTTCAGGGTTCCTGTCATGTGAAGTACTGTTATTCATCCTTTAATTTTCAGTCTATGAATTTCCTTTAGAGCAAAATGTGTTTCTTGTATCCTGCACATAGTTGGGTTTTATTTCCTGATCCACTCTGCTAGTCTGCTTCTTTTGGTTGGTGCCTTGAGACCATTTACATTTATGGTTATAACGTATATGTACTGGCTTATCTTTGACATGCTATTTTCCTGCTGTTGGATCCTCCTTTTTCCCTCTGTTTAATTGCTTGCTCTGCTTGTTGGTTCCTTTGTGTTGTTGTTCTTGAAGTTGCGGTCTGTTTTATCTCTTTCTAGTATATCTTTTAGTACTCTTTGTAGGATTGGTTTGGCACTCATGAATTTCTTCAGTTGTTCTTTATCATGAAAATATTTTATTTCTCTATTAAATTTGAAAGATAGCTTCGCAGGATACATCCATCTGAGTTGGAAATTGTTTTCTTTCGGTACCTGAAATACTTCACTCCAAGCTCTTCTTGACTTGATGGTTTTTGTTGAGAAGTCTGCCATGATTCTGATAG
>NW_004955507.1:1409120-1410503 GCF_000276665.1 Chinchilla lanigera
GGCAAGAGCCTGAAGACCCCCAGTGCTCCGTGTAGCTCCTGTACTGGTGAGTGGTGGCAGCCCATCCCAGGTCGACACACTATGGGTGTGCCAGGTAGCTACCGAGGCCCCAGAGGGTGCCCGAGGTTTCTCCTGCCTTGCACTCTGGTCAGGATGGCAGAGTCCAGACTCACCAGGCTTCCTGAAGATATCTGCAGTTCAGCCCAGCTGCCCAGCCTGGGGCGACACCCTATGGGTGTGGAGGGTAGCCACCAAGGCCCTAGAGTGTGCCCAAGGATTTGCCTGTCTTTCATGCTCGTCAGGGATGCAGAACCTAGACTCACCGTGCTTCCTGAAGGTGTCTGGTGTTTAGCCCAGCCTGGGGCGACACCCTATCTTGATTTTTTTTATGATAGTTATTCCTTCTGCACTGAGGTGGAATCTCAGTGTTGTTTTAATTTGCTGTCCTCAAATGACTAATGATGTTGAATATTTTTTCATGTATTTATTTTCTATTTGCATTTCTTCATGTGACACGAGTATATTCATTTCAGATGCCCATTTTTGTATTAGGTCTTTGAATTTTGGGGGCCTGATTTTCAAAAATTCTTTATATGTTCTAGACAGGAATCCTTTGTATGAGGGACAGGTGGCTAAATTTTTTTCCCAATTCGTGGGTTTTCTTGTCACCCTGTTGGTGATTTCTTTTGTTGTGCAAATACTTTTCAATAAGGTGAGATCCTAGTTGTTGATTCTTTGAAGTATTTCCCATGCAGTTTGGTTGTTATTCATGAACTCTTTACCTATCCCTGTCTTCCAGACTTCTACCTACTTTCTCTTCTATTAGATCTAGTGTTTCTCTTTTAATATTTAGATCTTGAAGCCATTTTGACTTTATTTTGGTGCATGATGATAGGCTTGGGTCTAGTTTTAGTCTTTGGCATGTGGAAAGCCAGTTTTCCCTGAATATCTCTTTGAATCTGTTTTGTGCATTCAAATTATTTCCTATACTGTTTGTTCAATGTTTCCATCATTTTTGTGTGCTCCTCTATTTGTTATCTATGTCTTCTTTTGATATGCTGGGCAATGCTTTCATTAAGGTTGTCATTTCGTTTTTTACTTGAGCAATTATTTCTGATCCAGTTTCTTCTATAGCCTAGTGTAGCTGGTTCTTTACTTCAGTTACTATCATTTCAGAGATTTCAGGTGTGTGACTTCCATGTTCTTCCATGTTGATGTTACCTGGACTTATTCTAGGTGGGGTGTTTTGTTGTGATTGCATTTTGCTTCTTCTTTTTGTAGTTTTCCAATCTCCCTAGGTTCCGGGGATTCAGATTTGTTTCTGAGAAGGCAGCATGGGGTGGAGCCAGAGGACCCAGTGTGTCGGTTACTTTTCTCTCATTG
>NW_004955507.1:1418083-1422331 GCF_000276665.1 Chinchilla lanigera
GTCTATGGATTTCCTTTTGAGTGAAATGTGTTTCCTGTATACAGCATATGTTGGATTTTGTTTTTTAATCCACTCTGCGAGTCTTTTTCTTTTGACAGGATAACTGAGGCCATTTACATTTATAGTTATAACTGATATGTATTCATTTATCATTGTCACGTTATTTACTTGCATTGGTGTCCTACTTTTTCTACCTGTTCACATGCTTTCTCTTCTTCACGTTTCATTCCTACTGTTGTTCTTGAAAGTGTGGTCAGGTTTTTCTCTGTCTAGAATATCTTTTAGTACTCTTTGTAATGCTGGTTTGGCACTCATGAACTTTTGCAATTTTCATTGTTGTGAAAATATTTTATTTCTCTGCTGAATCTGAGGAATAGTTTGGCAGGGTACATCAGTCTCGGTTGGAAGCTGTTCTGTCTCCAGTCCTGTACTACTTTGCTCCAAGCTCTTCTCAATTGGATGGCTTGTGCTGAGAAGTCTGCCGTGATTTTGATGGGCTTCCCTTTATAGGTAATCTGTTCCTTTTCTCTAGCAGCTTTTAATATTCTGTTCTTTTGCTGGAGATCTGGGAACTTCAGTATTATGTGTCTGGATGTAGTTTTATTTTGATTGTGGTTGTTTGGAGTTCTATATGCCTCATTTCCCTGTATATCAGGTTCTGTTTGCATGCTTGGGAACTTTTCTGCTATTATTTCTGCAAATAATCTTTTTATGTCAGTTGTGCTGCTTCCTGCTCTTTCATTGACTCCTATAAGTCATACGTGATTCCTGTTTGCTGCATCTTGCAGCTGTTGAATTGACATTTCCTGGATCCTTGCTGATTTTATGAGATCTGTTCTTTCATGGTCGCTAACTGCCATACTGTCTTCAAAGTCAGATTCTATCTTCAGCTTCATTCAAGTTGTTTTGGCAGCTTTCAATGGCAGCTTTGTTTTCCTGGAAGTCTTTTTGAATCTGGTTCATGTGTTCTAAGTCCTTTTCATTTAATACTTCTGTCCATTACCTTTTTTCTTCTATTTTCTTATATGTTTCTTCTTCAGAATTTTTGAGCAGTTCCTTCATTATTATTGTCATTTCATTTCTCGCCTGAGAGATTATTTCTGATCTCATCTCTTCTATGGCCTTATGGAGTTGTTTCTTTACTTCCATTGCAATCATTTCAGCTATTTCAGGCATGTGTTTACCAAGTTTTCCTATATTGATGTCTGCTGGACTTGTTCTGATTGGGGTGGAGTTCTGGGATTATGTTATAGTCTTTTGTTTTGTCATGTTTGCTACCAGATGCAGAAAGCTCAGTTTCCCTCTTCAATAGCTGCTCAGCCAAAACCACTAGTGTCCCTAGTTTTCCTGTTGTTCATGTTTGTCCCTGAGTGACCTCTGAGAAGCACTACTTAGTCTCGGGTGTTCCGGCAGCTTTTGATTTGTGTCTCGTTATCCCCGTTCTCAGACACTCGCATTTGTGTCAGTTGATGGCCAACCATATGATCCAGCATCCCCTTGCACTTCAGGGCACGTGCACAACCTGACTCAGGTTGCCCTGGTGTGACAATCTCGGTCCAGTGGACCTATGTCCCCAGGCAGTTCAGGGTGCAGGCATAGTTCAGACATAAACTACAGGGTCTACAGTTTGTGATCCACCTGAATCTGTGTCTCCAGTCAGTTCAGGACACATACAGGAACCAGATGCGGCTGGATGAGTAGCACTCACAGACTTTCTGAGCCTTCGACTCACTAGGGGGTCTTGGCAAAGGTAATGCACAGAGTTGAACCGTGGGTCCAGCAGCTCCCGGAGCACTGGTTCACTCAGTGCAGGGCATGCAGGGCTGGCAGAGCCTGCACATCCTGCTCCCAGCCAGGGAATTCCTTTGGGCTTCTGAGTGAAGACCTTCTCTCTGCCGTGGGTGAAGCAAGGGGAGAGTCTCAGTCTGTAATGGTGGCGGGGTCCTGGGTTGCCCACTCTGCCCTCAGGAAGTAAATGGGAACTACCTGACTCTCTCCGCGTGTTTCAGCTGGGAACCCTGGCATTGTGAGTAAAGCACAGACTCGAACCTTGGGTCCAGCAGCTCCAGGAGCACTTGCTCACTCTGGGCAGGGTGTGCAGGTGCTGTGAGAGGTATACGCCCCACCCCCAGCCAGAGAATTCTCTGTGGCTTCTGAGTGAGGACTTCCTGTCTGCCGCAGGTGCAGGGAGGGCAGAGACTCAGTGTGTAATAGCAGCGGGTCCTGGATCACCCCCTCTGCCCTCAGTAAGTACATGGGAAATACCTGGCTCTCTCTGCGAGTTTCAGCTAGTAACTGTGGTGGTGTGAGCAAAGCATGGACTCAAACCACTTGACCAGCAGCTCCTGGAGCACCTGCTCACTTGGTGCAGGGCATCTCCTGGTTCATTGTTAATTTTAAGAGACCCTCCCTTTCACAATTGTTAGCTCCTATGCTGTCTTCAAGATCTGAAGATCTATCTTTGGCTTCTTTGAATGGGTTTGCTAATTTTGATGGAAGTATTGATTTGCTGGATATCTCTTTGAATGTGTTTCATGCATTTGAGATATTTCCTATATTGTTCATTTAATGTTTCCATCATTTTCCTTTGTCTGGTTTCTCATATATGTCTTCTTTGTATGTGCCTAGCAGTTGTTTCATTATTGTTGTCATTTCTTTTTCTACCAGAGTGATTATTTCTGATCTGATTTTTTCTATGACTTGATGTAATTGTTTCTGCACTTCAGTTTCAATCGTACCACATATTTCCAGTGTGTGACTTCCAAGATCTCCTATGTCAATGTCCCTTGCATGGAGTTGAGTTCTGAGATTGCATATTGCTCCTTCATCTTGCCATTGAATGTCAGAGGAAAAGTGCTGAGCCACACACTTTCCAGGCAGCTCACTGAAGGTCTCTAGGGGCCCTAGTTATCCTGGGTGTCAAACTTATCCCAAGATGATGTTGGGAGCTGGGACACCAGGTCCTTGATCCCCAGGCAGTGGGTGGAGCACATGGCTCTTACCACTACCGTGATGGTGGTGGAATGCGGGTCTTCAGTGCCAGGGTTTCCAGGCAGTATATGGTAAGTGCGCAGACCTCAGCCATGAACCACAATAGTGCCAGCGCAAGGGCCACCTCCCCAGTACCTGCAGGTAGCTGGTGGAGTATGTGCAGGCCTCACCCATTAATCAAGATGGTGATTGGATGCAGGCCCCCACTCCAGGGGCCACAGGCAGCTCGTTGAGGGCATGTAGGTCTCTGGCATCAACCAAAACGTCAGTGGATCTTGCGCCACTGCTCCAGGGTCTGTAGGCAGTTGATTGTGTAAGCCTCAGGCATGGACCAAGATCACTGCAGAATGTTGGCTGCCCCTTGGGGCCCTTGGGCAGCTGGTCTCTAAAATCTACTGTAGAAAATACTTGATATACAATAAAATATTATGAATTATAATCTTCATGCTGTACATTAGATCTCTATTTATCTATCCTAAATGCAAATTGTGTCATGTAATGCACTTTTCTATTTTCTGCTCCTTTCCAACAGAATGAACATTCTATTCTCTGCTTCCATTATTTGACTTTTTTCAGATTAATCAAAATGAGATCATACATTATAAAGTATGATGGAGAAATTAGTGAATGTTTAATTTTTTTAAAAATGTATTACAATAAAAGACACTTTTCCATTACTCTCCCTCAAGATACTCTTCCTCACTTCAAACACACCTATCTCATTGTTCTTATCAATTTCAGAAGCAGTTCTGGAGGTCCCTTTTCATGACTGTCTTCAGTGGCATTGTCAGAGCTTCCCTGATGACCTGAATTGATTCAAATGTTTGCCTTTTATGGTCATTTTGACTTTGGGGATGAGCTAGAAGTTTCGCACTGCCCAATGCAGTGAATGAGGTGGATGAGGACACAATAGTGCTTTCCTAACCAGCCTTTCTGTTTGATGGAAGCAAGGAATAGCGTTCACTGTAATTTTGATCACACCTCTTTGAAAATACCGTTAGAAAAGGCTCCTAGAAGTGCTTTGAGAGGTAGAAAGAATCATGGGATAAATGTATTAAGAAGGAATATTTTAAGGGGAATTAATAGCAATGTGTCTTTTACTATCATGTTTTTCAACATTCACTATATATTTTGATCAGGCATGGTAATTTTTTTCCATGTCTGGCTTATTTCATCTAGGTTAATGTCTCCCAGCTTCATCTTTGCTGTCACAAACAGTGTCTCCTTTCATAAGATTGAATACTGTTCTATTAAATA
>NW_004955507.1:1422431-1424499 GCF_000276665.1 Chinchilla lanigera
CAGTCCTCTATATTTCCCCTCTGTTTAATTGCTTGCCCTGCTTGGTGGTTTCTTTCTCTTGGTGATCTTGGAATTGTGGTCATTTGTATCTATGTCCAGACTATATTTTAGTATTATTTGTACGGTTGGTTTGGTTACTTTGAATTTCTTTAGTTATTCTTTGCCATGGAAGTATCTTCTTTCTCCATTAATTTTGAAAGATAGTTTTGCAGGATGCATCAATCTTGCTTGGAAGTTCTTTTCCTTCAAGTCTTGAAATAATTCTCTCCAAGCCCTTCGTGACTTGTTGGTTTGTGTTGAGAAGTCTACCGAGATTGTGATGGGCTTTCCTTTAGAGGTGATCTGTTTCTTCTCTGTAATAGCTTTTAATATTCTGTTCCTATTCTGAATTTGTGGTACCTTCCTTGAATGTTGTATATAATGGTTTATTGAAAGTAACAGTTAATGCTTAATGTTTTTTCTTTTTGCTTATATCTGGTAATCTGAACAGCTCATTTGACCAATTTTGTTTATATCTGGTAATTTGAACAGCTCTTTTGAAGACAATAATATGCAGAATACCAACCATTAGTGAATTCCTACAATTTTGTCTACTGAAACTGTAGCATTTCTGATGTTTTCTTGTTTTTATTTTTTTATTTTAAAGGTAAAAGAATGAAAATATATATGAAACACACATACATTTGGAAAATAACACTAAAACAATGCAAGCAAAACAGAATTTCAGACAAGGTGACAGGAAAATAACAATGGTTGTTCTTTTACATATTGATATCTTCAAGTTGGGTATTCAGATAAACAAATATGGACATGTAAGACTGATCAAACACTTAAACGTGTACTGTTATTTCAATCGCGGAATAAAAGTCAGTTGTACAACTATGTTATCTACCTTGTGTATACATATACACCTATTTTTTTCCTTCTTTCCTTTCTCTTTTCCCTCAACCCAGTTATTTTTCCATTTGAGCAGGTTCCTTTCCCTTCACAATGTCTATTGTACCTCCTAGAGTTTATTAACTCTTTGAGGTTCTTATGCTAGTGACAGAATATGGTGTTTACACCTGCAGGTCTTATTTATTTCACTTATGAGTATGGTCTCTGTTGTGTCCATTTTCCTATGAAAGCCTTGAGATTATCTATCTTCATAATTTAGTAATATTCCATTTACTAAATGAATGTGAAAACACCACACATTTTAGTATTCATTCCTCAGTTGATGGGCATTTGGGTTGCTTTGATGATTTAACTATTACAATTGTGCTACTATAAACATGGCTGCACATATATCATTGTGATATGACGTTTTCTGTTCTTCTAGGAAAATATCCAGCAAGAAAATAGCTGGATTGAATGGGACTTCTAGTCCTAGTTTACAGAGGACTTCCAAACTAATTTCCACAGTGGTTACACAAGTCTACACTCCCATCAGCAGTGGAGAAGTATTTCTTTTTCTACACAGCCTTGCCAGCATTTGTTAATGGTTGATTTCTTACTGCTTGCCATTCTTACTGGGGTGAAAAGGAATTTAATTTTCATTTCTTGAATGACTAATGATGTTGAACCTTTTCTCATGTATTTATTTGACATTTGTATTTCTTTATTGGACAAGTGTGTATTCATCTCAGATGCCCACTTTTGGATTGGGTCCTTGAATTTTGGGGACCTGATATTTTTAATTCTTTATATGTTCTAGATGGGAGTTTCTTTGGATGTGCAAAAACTTTTCAGTAAGATGAGATCCCAGTTCTTGATTCTTTGAAGCATTTCCCATGCAGTTTGGGTTTGTCCATGAACTGTCTCCCGACTCCTATATTTTCAAGATTTTTACCTGTTTTCTCTCCCCATAGATTTAGTGTTCCTGTTTGATAATTTCGATCTGTAGTCCATTTTGAGTTGAATTGATGCATGTGATAGACATAGGTCTTGTTTCAGTCTTCTGCATGTGGTGACCCAGATTTTCCAGCACCATTTCTTAAACAGGCTATCTTTGCTCCAGTGAACTTGTTTGGCCCCTTTGTCAAAGATTAGATGGGTGAGTGTGTTTGTTGTTGTGGTTGCATCCTTC
>NW_004955507.1:1434796-1441231 GCF_000276665.1 Chinchilla lanigera
TATATATATATATATATATTACAATTTCTTTATCCATTTATCTACTGATGGGTAATTAAGTTGTTTCCATAGCTTGGCTATTGTGAATAATGCTGGACTGCTATAATTATTTCAAGGGGAAGAAAAAAATGAGATTTTTGTCAAGACCCCAAATTCATAGTGTTTTGTCAATCATATTGACAAAGACTCTTGACAATTTACAAAGAATTTTGATACTAATTGCATCCATTTGGAGTGTTTCCTCTTCTTTAAGGTAAAAATATTGCCATTTTAGAGCTACAGATTTTAAAGCACAGATTCAATGCTTTGACCAAGGACATGGAAGCTGCAAATGGTAGTACTGAGGTTAGAACCACGTCCCCTGCATCTTGTAACCTGTCCTCCAAGAGAGATATTCACATCAACTGAGCTCCAATATTTCCTGGTTATATGCCATGATGCAATGATTCAATCGAATCAGTAACTTGCAAAATAAATATTAAATTAGTTAATAATTACATCACAAATTGACTAAAATAGAGGTCAGAAAAGTTTGATTTCATAATCTTTAGAACTTGTTTAATCCAAAGGATTGGTGACCCTTAATCCCAGGCAAAGAAAAGAAGTTGTTTCACTGGTTGACTCACATGGCTCTAAGAAAACCTGTACTATTTTATTTTGGATAAATTGAAGTCTTTGGCTTTCTTTAATCATGTTATTTCTTGAGAGATGGATGTGTCTGTTCCTCCATTTGCTGAGTCCCTGCCTGGCCCATTCTCTTTATAGAATGAAGGATCACAAATAATTAGGGGCAGAAAAGATTTCGGATATCCACCAGTATAACTTTTACTTTCTTATAGAAATGAGGAATTGCTAACTCTGAAGTGAAGTGTAACCAATGCGTCAATACAAGACCAAGTTTTAGAGTCCTGGTTTCAATTCCAAGTTCAGTGATTATTGGCATCCAAGCCATGTCCCATTGCTGCCCAAATGGATCATAGGGAAGGCATCAGGGTGAAACCCTTCACAATGACAAAGTAATGCAAACCTCAGCTTGGGTAGAATTGTGAATTCCTATTTTTAGAGGAAGTCCTGCTGTGTTACAGAGGTTGATCTCAAACAAGTGGAGAGCCTCAGTGCCTGGTGCAAAAGTGCTATGTTTCTCTATATAGCCAGTACCTGCAAAGTTTCTCTTCCTTGGCACTCTACTTTGAGACCCACTCACCTCCACAATTGATACCAATAAAAGCCATGAGCTTCTGGACTCCTAGCCCTTTGTTCCATGGAGAGCATTGGGTCATCCCAGAGCTCCTCAATTGTACAATTCTCTTTTTGTCTTTCTTTTGCATCCATGTGCCATATAACCAGGTAGGAGACTGTCACCCTCTTTTGGGGGTTTTCAGTATTTCTCATTGTTTCCTTAATCCAAATGTCCATTCATTTATCTTTTCCAATAAATTTTAATGGCCAACTGAGCCCCTAATGTAGCCAGGCATGCTCTGAAGTATGTGCATACAGGGGTGAGTGAGCACAGGGCAAAGGTCTGGCCCCATATAGCCGATGACAACAAGACCTTTCCAGGTGAGAAAGATGTGCATAGAGCCTTGGGTGGGCCATCTGGAGCCACAGAAGAAGAATTTTAAGTACAGGAAGGAAATGCCAAGGACAAGGTAGATAAAGTTTGAGTTCTGTATTGTTTTGGTGCTGCCCGCTCAACCCTCTTCCAGGGCAGTCAGTCCCAGTCTGCTGGTCTAGACTTGGTTCATGGAGGAACCTCACTGAGTAACCTGTATGGTATAATGTGGCCCGAAAGGCCATGGTGTTCAGTGTCCTCTGCATCAGACTGGGCCATTATGGAAGAACTTCATTTTTCTGGGCATCTGCACTTGTGGCAATGGTAGCAGATAGTTCATGCAATAATCCACTGCTGACTGGAAAGTTTGTCTGTGCTTGGGTATCAGAATGGACAGTGGAGGGGTTTGGGATGGTTAAACATTCACAGATCTCTTGCTCTTAGAATGAATTTGTTAGGCAATGGGAGGACTTCTCTACAAAGATACAAGGAACATGTCAATAGCTGTTCAAAGGTGGCTCTAGCGAAATGTTATTCATTTTCACCAGTTTCATCCTATGAGAAAAAAGAGAAAAATGCAGGAGCATCCTGTGACCAAGATGTGTCCACACCTGAGCATTATACACATCGTCACAGACACCAGGAAAAAGAAAATCCTCAAGATTCAGAATGAGGGGTATTGGTGTTGCTCCAGAATAAAAGATTGTGGCTCTGCATGATGAAACCAAATTCATCAAAACAAGAGAAGCTAAACTACAGTTAGAAATATTATGGGAAACTGAAAAGGACTGATGTTCTCCAGGGAACTCTAGGGCCTTGGGGGAGAATGTGGTCTTTTGTGAAAGATGCTGGCAAAGGCCTGGTAGCCAACCTGGAAAAGGAGAAACTGGTAACACGGAGTCAGGGAATGGAGAAATGTTGACACCCTAGCAAAGGATCTAGTAGTGCATATCAACCCAATGACACATAGATCTATGTGTACCAAAATATGGTCTCCTATTAAGATTCTCATATTGTGTCTTTGTGAATGAGGAGTCTCTTTAATGTACTCTTTGGCTCCTATCCACTTTTAAAACACATATCTGCTATTCTGTCACTGATCTTGTTCATTGTGGTCCAATACTTCATTCCGTTATTTCTCACAAGGACGTCCTAGAAAGCAAGAGAAGCAGACCTATCTGGAAGCAGCTAGGAGATGGGGGAGCCAAGTTTCTCAAACCCTTCCTATGTAGTTTTCTGAGTTAGGCTCTTTCCTTGGTTCTGATGAGCACATTTTGCCTCTTATTGATGAAGAGGTAAAAACTTTATCTGTTTATCTTTCTTTTGTAGAATCTACAGGACAGATGTCCTTGGGATGAAATAAAGATGTTAATTTAATGGAAAGGCGGATACCTTATGAACAGAATCAATGAGGTATACATTCAGAGTAAATGTTTTAGGATTTTATTTTATTTTATTTGTTAACATGACTTTTGAGAGACATGTGGTGGCAGCTACCATTTACTACAAAGAGCTCCAGTAAAGTTCGTTCTAATCCAAGTGTTATCATTCATGATCTGTGTGACATATTTTCCTGTTCTCCCTTCATGTCCTATTTCCCCATTTAACAAATAAAAATCAGTTTTCTTCCTCAGTCAGTGTTTTAGCTATGGAAGTTATGTGTGTTCATTTTGTTTGTTAATTAAGATTGGTTCTCAAAATGTAGAATAAATGCTGGCTACTTTATATCCTGATAGTTATATTGCTTTGGTCCTTTCAAATATTTAGAACATTGCTATTTTCCAAGACAAGCTACCCTAGTGCTTGATTAAGTAATACAAGTTAAATATATTGTATGCAAATCTTGGAATATATTGATTCCCCAAAGGTCCTGGATATCCATTAGTCATTTGTGTGAGAATCCATAATATTAACCAATGTTTTATATCAAGTTACTTTTAGCCTGGTGTGGTGGCAAATGCCTGCAATCTCAGCACTCAGGAGGCTGATGCAGGGGGATCACTGCAATTCTGAGGACAGCCTGGACTGCATAGTGATTTCAAGGCCAGCCGTAACTACATAATGAGACAAAACCATAAATACATTAAATAATTTTATTTGTGTGTTCTTAATCTTAGCTGTGCATTGGTACCACCTGCAGTTTACTGTAGGAGCTGATGAGGCTAGAAATATTTTGGTCCTGAGAAAAGCACGCTGCCTGAGAGAATTACAGTTATTAGTCACTAGGCAACCCTGTGTCTGGTGATATAAACCTTGTTAAAATTATAAATAAACACCACTACCATTGTTGTTAAATTCTTCTCCTCCCATGAGGAGAGAGAGGACCTCCACCTGGCTTCAACTTTGTCTCTTCTCTTATTTTCTTCATCCCCTATCCATTTTTTCCCAGGACCATCTAGAAGCATGTGGGCCATGACACTTAATTACTTGTATTTTTAATGAATAGTTTCTATATTTACCCAGAATGACTGAGCTAGAACAACGATAAGGATTTGACAGGGATAGCAAGAGTAAAGAACACATTTTCTTTATCAAGTGGCCAAAGTACAATCTAAGAAGTGTTTGCAGTTCATTCTGGGTTATTCATCCTTTAAATGACTAAAGGACACAGTACAGTAACAGTGAGCATATAAAAGCCTTGGATCATAGTTGACTCAGTAAGAACAGAAGCTTCAATGGATGCAGTGGCAGTCCTGGTGCTTTGTCTCTTCTGTCTGCTTCTCCTTTCGCTCTGGAGACAGAGCTCTGGGAGAGGGAAGCTCCCTCCTGGCCCCACTCCTCTCCCAATTATTGGAAACATCCTGCAGATAGATGTTAAAAATATCACCAAGTCCTTAACGAATGTAAGTATGTTTTAGCATTCACTAGTTACTTGCAAATGGGAAGAAAATTAATTCTTATATTTAAATTAAGTATATTTCTAGATCAGATTATTAGAAGAGATTATTATGCAGCAAGTATTTTTTATGAAGTTTGATCTTCTCTTGCTTTTCAAAGTTTGTCATTGTTACAATAGTGGGATAAGATGGTGCAGTTAGGGAAACATTTAAATTGTTATGTTACAGTAAAAATAATAAATGGCAAAAATTGTAGTTTTCCAGCCCTTCCTTGTTTCATAGTCATTTGTTGTGGTTGTTTATTTTTTTTCCTGAAGTTAAACTATAATTAGTATTTTTGTGATAAGAGATGCTCCTCAAGAAGTTATCTGTAGCATGACCTGTAGCCTCGATGTTGAACCTATGGCATGTGTGCCACAGCGGGCATGCAGAGCCAACTCTGCAATGATGTCACAGATTATATGTGATATTTATTCTGTACTAAAATCTCAGTGTTTGGGTTTAACTACGGTGTTGGCACTTTGTGATAAGTAAGTGGGTCTTGGGTTGCAGTCTGGGCACAGGTTTGCCATCACTGACCTGTAGGTTTTGTTCAGAATACCCGTGAAAATTAAGTTTCTATGAAGAAGCAAATTATGTCTGATATCAAGAAATGCTTATGTGATAGTAAAGTCATAGAATAGTGAATCCATCAATAGATGCCATGATTAGTATCATTTTATTTGTGAACAAAATTCTGAAATCATTGAAGTGAACCATAGCAGAATAAAAATATAGCATGTATAATTTGAGTAGCCATCTGAAGCAATCAAAATTTGTAGATCAAATAGTGACTTGTTTCAATAATATTTGCATTTTCTTTTTTATTAGCACATGTTTGCAGCACATAATGTTTACATTTTTGTGAGAAGTTGGTACATGTACTTAATCCACCTCAATTCCTTTTTTCAGCCCTTTTTCCACTACGTCTTTCTTCTCTCCATCTATTGATACCCTTCCAATTTGAGAGAGATCTGTCTCCCTATTTCCTATTATTGATCTTTTATTTTGCTCTTTATTGCTTTCTCACACCCAGTTCTCAAAAGTCTATGGCCCTGTGTTCACCCTGTATTTTGGCATGAAGCCCACTGTGGTGCTACACGGATATGAGGCAGTGAAGGAAGCCATGATTGATCATGGGGAGGACTTTGTTGGAAGAGGGAGTTTCCCAATAGCTGAAAAAATTGATAAAGGCCTTGGTAAGTGTGTATGTTGAGCAGGATGGAGGCAAAGAATGGAAGAGTTCCTCAGGCAGAGCTTAGCTAATTGTGTGGATGCCACATGTGAGTTCCTTTTTCTACCTCTTCCCGTTTAGGAGTCATTTTTAGCAATGGGAACATATGGAAAGAGACTCGGCGCTTCTCCCTCATGACCTTGCGGAATTTTGGGATGGGGAAAAGGAGCATTGAGAGCCGTATTCAAGAGGAAGCCCACTTCCTGGTGGAGGAGCTGAGAAAAACCCAAGGTGAGAGAATGTTCTTCTTAGGTACTGCTGTCCTCTCTGCTGAGGTCCTTGAAACATTTCAGAGGGCACTCAGAGCTTTCATTCTGATTTGGCTGCACAACCTCAGGAGAAGTGGTGATTGAAACAGAGAACTAGGGACTGTGTATCTGTGTTACATGGAGAGGCGTGACTGTCCACACAATATCTATTAATTCTATTGGAGTTCAAAGTTTCTATTTTGCTTTCAGATCAGAATTCATTAATACAGGATAGCATAAGGTGACTTCCTCCAGGTTACTTCTCTAGAGATACCTTAGCAAACACCAAGGAAATGACCCCATCACACATTTATGGAGCCCAAAGTGACATCTGCCTTTATTTTCTTCAAAGCCAAATGACAAGAAATCAACAATGATTATTGTATTACTTATTGGTATATTCAAAGTAGTTGCTCACATTACCAGATATAGATATTTAAGACTGATAAAAGAATGAAACATTAACTGTTCCTTTCAATAAACCAGTAGAACCTAGTAGTATAATTATCTTAGCAAATGTATATA
>NW_004955507.1:1442105-1449142 GCF_000276665.1 Chinchilla lanigera
GCTTGCCAGGCAGGCGCTGTGCCGCTGAGCTAAATCCCCATCCCTTTCTTTTTATATCTTATTAGAATGCTCAACAATTATTATTTCTTGTAAATGCAACATAATTTAAAAAATATTATCCTTAATTATTTCTTCCTACACAATAGGTAGTATGTTGGTCTATGTGATTTGAGAAAAATGATATAGCATAAATCTGCAAAATACATAAACAACAATTTATAAAAATGATTTGTATAGCTATATTTTAACTGTTGTTAGTAATTTTATCTAAATACACTCATGTGTATTTCTATACTAATTTATGACTTGTTTGTTGCAATGAACTTATGAGGTAAGAATTTAAATGATCTTGTTTTAAAATTTTCTCTCTCAAATGAAGTGAAAGAAAAGATGAAAAATCAGATTTTACCTGAGAATGATACACATGCACACAAACATGATCCCCAAGGCTGCTGAAATTACCCCTACACCCTTGCCTGAAAGAAAATGTTTTGTTAAAGTGGTTGCAGCTCAGTAGTGTTCAAAATATTTTAGCAGCTAATCCACAAGCAGCTTAACTCAACAGGTTTCTTATGGCTCAAGTATTCTAATATTTATTCAGAATACATTTGACTCAGTCACTCTTTTTTAGGGGTTATCCATGTCAATTTGTAAACCCATTACACATATAATATGTTCATATTTCTTTTTAGCTGTTTTACTCTAGAAATCTCAGGCAATAACAAAGCTAACTTATAGTTTAATTTCTTTACCTATGATATGATGAAGTTCACATAAGTGATGCACAAAACATTATTTTGTTGATGGCAATGTAGAACAATATCATAGGATCAAAATATCAACTTTGCCTAAATAAATTCAATTTTCAATTTGCTTAGCCATGATAGTTGTTTACTTCAAAAGAAGAGAAATTCATTCTTAAAATTGGAATGACAAAAAAGTTGATATTTATCAAATTTATATTTTCTTTGCCTTACCAGGAATCTATATATTTGAAATAAGAGGTTGTCATTTTATTTATTTGAACAGATAGACCTATATTCTCTTTATTGTTCTTTTATTACTTTTTAAGTATAACATAGATATGAGTTTCATATGTGTTTCTTCCAGTATATGAACTCAAAATCTTTCTCATTAACTTCTCTCTACTAATTAAACACAAAATTCATTATGCATAAAAAGTTTCCAGATCCACACTATTCTCATACTGTCTAGCTCAAGGCTGTATGTCCACAGTCTTTGCAGATAGATTTGATTCTCTTCTGAACACTTGAATTAGGTTTTTTTTTTTTTTGGTTTTTCTCCGGTACCGGGAACTGAACTCACAACCTTGTGCTTGCCAGGCAGGCGCTTTGCCGCTGAGCTAAATCTGCAGCCCCTTTGAATTAGGTTTTTAAACAGTCTTAGTATTCTTTCCAAAACAGGCAGCTGGGGTAAATTTTATAAATAAAGGCAGTGAACATACACCTATTATAAGAAAACTCTGTTTTTTAACTGGTTATATTATAATGGCCAACTCAAGTTTAGGGTAAAATGGATATATTCGTTTTAAGTATGCTGAATGTTTTGCTGTTAGGGAAATTGGTAGGTGAGGCAGTGCTTAAACTTTCTAAAGATCCTTCACCTATTAACAAAGACAAATATATTTTCATGGTGTTTAAACAATGTTTCCAATTCTTCAGGCTCACCTTGTGATCCCACTAGTATTCTGGGATGTGCGACCAGCAATGTGATCTGCTCCATTATCTTCCAGAATCGTTTTGATTACAATAATCAGAATTTTCTTGCCATGACAAAAAAGGTTAATGAAAATGCCAAGATTCTGAGCTCTCCATGGATGCAGGTGAGATTGGTCTCATTCATCCTGAGGAAACTTAAGGTCTTTTTGGCAAGCCACATTTTGTATAGACAAAACAGTGAAGTGATGTTTTAAACACCATTGTTCTACCTAGAGCATTGTAGAGAAAACATCTGCAGAAGGCACCTGAGTCCTTCAATATACACACAGGAAAGTGAATACCTAAATATAGGGCTGGCATTCAAGCTTGTTACACCATTTAACCTTGATTTTTCCATTAAATCATAAAGAGCTGATTCTGTGAAGCACTTTGTGACCTGTAAAAAGGATGACAGTCTCATGCAATGGACATCATGGTACTTTTTGAAAAGTTACACCAAGAAAGCTATACTTTAATCAAACTTAGAGAGGTCTTCATTATATAGCTTGGAAGAAATACCACAATTTAGGCCAAAATAGTCTCTTCAAGTAGGAAAACTATTTAGGACAATAATAGCAATCAGAAATCACTGAATGGAGTATGAATGTTTCATGCACCTGCTAGGATCCTAGTTAACGAGGTAACACTGTTAAGTATGATGAGAAGATTGTTTTAATGGTGTAAACCAGAAAAATCATCACAACTCTAATTTTCATTGAGCTGGTATGTTGGGCAGCTCTTTACATAAGTAATAACTGTGAATCTGGCAAAGTCAGTTTAATGCTCTTGTGCACAACTGGCCTTTCAAGTATTTTTGAGCTGGTCTCACTCTAGAATACTGACTCCACGTCTAGGGCTGCTTGAAAGAAATAAAGACTGCAGTACTAGTTTTGGGCTCTAAATCATGTGAAACAAACTCAACTTTTGCTGTCACCTGTACAACTTAAATGCTAGTAATTTATGGCCTGTTATATTTCAAGGTTGTATAAATTGGTATAAAACTTAATTGATAAAAAATGTTTTCATACTAAAAATAATGTGTGTCTTGGAAACCATTATCACCTTTAATCTTTGGACAGAACCCATCCCCAGTCTTCTTACCAAGGTAAATAATTGCTGTATATTTATGACAAAAATTTTCCCTTCAAATTGACCACCTTCTCTATCTAATTCATAGGTGTGCTTTTTAATAATTTTGCTACATGTTGTGTATTTCTTCACCATATATTTCTTATTTCATAAAGTATTGTTTCCTTTCCTGCAGGTCTACAATGCTCTCCCTGCTCTCATTCATTATCTTCCAGGAAGTCATAAAACAATAATTCAAAACAGGGATTATGTAGGAAGTTATATTTTGGAGAAGATAAAAGAACACGAAGAATCATTAGATGTTAACAATCCTCGGGACTTTATCGATTGTTTCCTGATACAAATGAAGAAGGTGAATTGTTAACATATGCGTAGTTATTTTATTGCTTAGGCATCTTGTGTTTCACTTAATAATTTGGTATTTTCTAGGGATGTTTAAGTTGTCAGGCTAGTAATGCTTGGAAGGCACTACAAGTATTCAGTATATGAAAGAATATGAACTAAAAATCCTGGAATATATAAAATTAAATTGTTGTATAATTACAATGCATGGACCATTTTCTTCACATAAAAATAATCTAGCAAAGTAGAACAGAATGCACAGGGTAAGTGAAGAGGAAACCATTTCTAAAGGAGTTAGAAAACATGAAACTCTCATGCCATAATATGAAAATGGACATCATATTTGCAAATCATCTGTGGGAGCATAAAGAAGAATGGCTTGACCAGAGTGGCCTTCCTGCTTTCCTATAGCTCAAAATTGGCCTTGAAATACTTTCATAAGTGAACAGAAGAGGGAATTTTCTGTGGGCCACATGGTGTAAGCAGAGATGTTAGGTGGGAAGGAGTAAGCGGATGAAGGAGAGTAGACTCTATTGAATGTAAGTTCAAATGAATTTGATTTTTTTACTTTACATTCCTAAGAGATTTAGGTCTTATCTTTTGGTGTCTTTGTCTTACTTTGTTCTCAAAGTACCCACAGTGAGCGTACTAGGAAGTATTCACTCCTGTTATAGCTTTGGAATAACTAGAGTAAGATTGATTTTAATTCTTTGAAAACTTGTGGTAGAATTCACCAGTGCAGTCAGTCACTTGGTCCTGCACCTATCTTTCTTGGAAGTTCTTGATTACAAATTCTTTTATATAGGAATGTTATTGATTTTTGAGCGTTCACTTTGTTTTTATTTTATTTTATTTTTTATTTTAAAAGTAAAAGACAAAAACATATTAAGAAACAGACATCCATTTACAAAATAGCACAAGAACAATACAAGCAATACTGAATTCCAGACAAGGTGACAGGATACTAACAATGCTTAGTGTATTACATATTGATAACTTCATAGTGGTTACTCAGGAAAACAAATATAGACATGCAAGATGATCAAATAATTAATCATTAACTGTTCTTTCAGTAAAGCAATAGAAGTCGTAGTACAACTATGTTAGCTATCCTTTATATACATATTTACATAGTTTTCCCTTTCTTTCTTTTCTCTTTTCCCTCTTCCCAGTTGCTCTTTACTTTTTATATAGTGGAATATTACTCAGCTATAAAGAAAGATAAACTCAAAGCTTTTATAGGTAGATATTCACAACTAGAGACCATACTCATAAGTGAAATAAATCAGACCTGCATGTGCAAGCAATGTATAGTCTCACTAGTGTAAGAACCTGAAAGAGTGAATAAAAATTAGGAGGTTTGAGGGTTCACTTTGTATCCAGCTATGCTACTGGTGTTTGGTTATTAAATCCATAAGCCTTTTGGCAGAGTTTTTGGGGGTTTTCTTATCTAGAGAACCATGTCATGTGCGCATTATGATAATTTCACTTCTTCCTTTCCTATCTTTATTCCTTTTATTTCTCTCTCTTCTATAATTGCTCTAGCTAATATTTCCCAAACTATGTTGAATAGGAGTGGTGACAGTGGACATCCTTGTCTTGTTCCTGATTTTAAAGTGAAAGCTTTCAATTTTTGTCCATGCAGTATGATGTTGGCCATTGGTTTGTCATAGATGGCTGCTATCAGAGTGAGGTAAAGACCATCTGTTCCTATTTTCTGTACATTCAATATGTAATACACAAGAACAATACAAGGTGTTTTTTTTTAATCATGAATGAGTCTTGGACTTTATGAAAAGCTTTTTTTTGCATCTATTGAGATGATCATGTGATTTTTGTCTTTGGCTCTATTGATATGGTATATTACATTAATTGATTTGCATATATTGAACCATCTCTGCATTCCTGAATGAATCCCACTTGGTCATGGTACATAATATTCTTGATGATTTGTTGTATACTGTTTCCTAGTATTTTAGTGAGAAGTTTTACACCTATATTCACTAGGGATTGGCGTGTAGTTGTGTTTTTGGTTGGGTCTTTCTCTGGTTTGGGTATCATGATAATACTTGCCTCCAGGAATGAGCTGGGGAGAATTCCTTCCCTTTCAATTTCATTTAAGAGTTTGAGAAGGATTGGTGTTAAATCTTCTCTAAATTTCTTGGAGAATTCAGTTGTGAATCCATCAGGACCTGGGCTTTTCTTCATTGGCAAGCTTTTTTTTATTATTTTCTCATTTTCACAAGCTGATATTGAGTTATTCAGGATTTTTATATCTTCTTCATTCAGCTTTGGTAATTCATATATATCTAGAAATCTGTCCATTTCCTCTGTGTTTTCCATTCTATGAGAGCAGAGAATTTCAAAGTAGGTACTGATGATCGTCTGAATTCCTACTGGATCTGTAGTGATTTGACACCTTCCATTCCTTATTGCCTATATTTCAGGGGTTTTTTTCCTTATTTGATAAGGTTGTCTAGTGTGGCATCTATTTTATGTATTGTTTCAAAGAACCAACTCTTCAATTCATTATTTCTTTGTAGTGTTCTTTTAGTCTCTATGCATTTTCTCTCCTGAGCTTTATAATTTCCTGTCTTCTCTGGGCTTTGGGTTTGACTTGCTCTTTTTCTCTAGGAGCTTGAGGTACAGCATAAGATTGTTTATTCGTGCTCATTCTGTTTTCCGGAGATGGGAATTGACCGCTACAATTTTCCCTCTCAGGATTGCTTTCATTGTATCCCATAGGTTCCTGTAAGTTGTATGTACATGTTTGTTTGACTGTGAATAGTGTTTAATTTCTACTTTGAGGGGCTGGGGATTTAGCTCAGTGGCACAACACCTGCCTGGCAAGGGCAAGGTCGTGAGTTCGATTCTTGGTACTGGAAAAAAACAAAACAAAACAAAAAAACAAACTAAAATAAGATAAAATAAAAAATAATTTCTAGTTTGATTTCATCTTTGATCCATTGATTGTTCCGCAGGATGTTATTTCATTTCCAAATGTTTCTTGAGTTTTTGTGATTTCTACTGTCATTAATTTCCAATTTCATTGCACTATGGTCTGATAGTACACATGGGATAATTTCAATTCCTTTTCATTTAAACATGTTCTATGTGCTAGTATATGGTCGATTTTAGAGAACGTCCCATGTGCCGCTGAGAAGAATGTGCATTCTGATGCTGTGGGGTGGAACACTGTGTAAAGGTCTACTAAGTCCATTTGTTCTTAAATTTGGTTAAATTCTGTTATTTATTTGCTGACATTTTTTGTCTAGTTGTTCTATCTCTTTGTGACAATGGTGTGTTAAAGTCCCCTGTTATGATTGTGTTTCTATTTATTTCATTTTTCATGTCTGTTAAAGTTTGTCTTATATATAGCCTGTATTTGGTGCATAGATGTGTATGACTGTGTATCTCGTTCTCTTGAAGTTTTCCCCTCACAAGTATGTAGTGACCTTTTTTATCTCTTGTCATTGTTCTTGGTTTGAAGTTCACTTTGTCTGCAAACAGAATAGCTACACCCACTTTTTTCTGGGTTCCTGTCATGTGGAGTGTTGTTTTCCATCCTTTAATTTTCAGTCAATGAATTTTCTTTTGAGTTAAATGTGTTTCTTACATATAGCATATAGTTGGATTTTATTTCTTGACCCACTCTGCTAGTCTGCTTCTTTTGGTTGTTACATTGAGACCATTTCCATTAATGGTTATAACTGATACGTATTTTCTTATCTTTATCATGTTGTTTTCCTGCTGTTGGATCCTCCTTTTTTCCTCCGTTTAATTGTCTGCTCTGCTTGGTGGGTCCTTTCTGTTGTTCTTGAAGTTGTGGTCTGTTTTATCTCTTTCTAGAATATCTTCTAGTACTCTTTGTAGGGTTGGTTTGGTATG
>NW_004955507.1:1450392-1459000 GCF_000276665.1 Chinchilla lanigera
GGTGGCTAGGTGGGATCCCAGATGCTCCCAAAACTTTCTTGCATTCAGTTGGCTCCCAGGCATGTGGGAGAGGAGCGGGTGAGGCTCAATGGAGTTCCTGAAGCTGTCTGGGGTTTGGCCCATCTTCACAAAAGTAGTGGGATAAAGGTCATGTTTACTGAGGCTTCAGATATTGCCCAGGAGCTAGCCCGGTTCCCTCGCTGGCAGGGGAGGGGTGAGAGTGGAATCCTCGAGGCTGCTGACTCTGTCAAAGTTTCAGCTGTGCTCCCAGGGAGGTGCGGGTTGTGTTGAGAGTGACCACTGAGGCCCCAGAGGGTGTCTAGGGCTCCACTTGCCTCACACACTAGTTAGGGAGGTGCAGGAGTGTCTCACTGGGGATCATGAATATGTCCAGACTTCCACCCAGTACCTGAAGACATGCTAGCGGGGCAGGGAGTAGCCACAGAGGCCCCAGAGGATGCCCGGAGTCTGCCTGCCTTGCACACTGGTCAGGGAGGTGCAGAGTCAACTCACCTGGGTTCCTGAAGATGTCCGGGGTTCCACCCAGCACCTGCAAACCCACTAGGGGTGTGGGCAGTAGCCACAGAGGCCATAGAGTGTGCCCAGGACTCCACCTGCCTCGCAGGCTGGTTGGGGAGGCCTGTTTCATGCATTCTAATTCTTTCCTATTTTGTTCATTCAATGTTTCCATCATTTTTCTATGCTCCTCTATTTTCTTATCAACATCTTTACATGTGCCAAGCAATTTTTTAATTAATATTATGATTTATTTTTTACCTGAGAGATTATTTGTGATCTGGTTTCTTCTATAGACTTATGGAGTTGTTTTTTTGTTCAGTTTCGATCATTTCGGGTGCATCACTTAGAAGCTCCTCTGTGTCTATGTCTCTTTGCCTTGTTGTGTGTAGTGTGAAGTTCTGAGATTGCATTTCATTCTTTCATTTTGTCATTTTCAAAGTTCCCAAGGTTACCTAGGGCTCAGCATCACTCCTGCAATCATGTGGGGGATGTGGTGAGTTTCCTGAAGCTCCCTGGGACTCAGGTTGCCTCCTGCACAAGTGAGGGGGTAGTGTGTGGTTGCTGAGGCACCCAAAGGTCTCTGGGCCTCAGCATGACTTCAACACCTTAGGGGATGGTTGGGGGGTGTCTCCTACAACATTGGGGAAGGTGGGAACTGTAATTGAGGCTTCTGTAGCTGTCTAGTGCTCAGTGTGGCTCCTGAACTGGTGGGTGAAGTGGGGCACTGTCATCAAGGCTCCCGAAGCTCCCCAGGGCTCAGTGTGGCTCTTGTGACAGAGTGGGGTGTGGGGGTCAGGTCTCTGAGGCTCCCAAAGCTTTCTGGGGCTCTCCCACAATGGTGTGGGTCATATTATTTTTTTGGATGTTATGGTAAAGGGTGTGGTTTCCTCAGTTTCTCTCTTAGTGAGTTTGTTGTTTGTATACAGGAATGCTATTGATTTTTGAGTGTTTACTGTGTATTCAGCTATGCTACTGAATTTGGTTATTAAATCTAGAAGTCTTTAGGTGAAGTTTTTGGAATCTTCTATATGGAGTATCATGGCATCTGTAAATATTGATAATTTCACTTCTTCCCTTCCTATCATTATTCATTTTATGTCTCTCTATTGTTTAATTGCTCTTGCTAATGTTTCCAAAATTATACTGGATAGGTGTGGTAATTGTGGACATCCTTGTCTTGTTCCTGATTTTCAAGTTTAAGCTCCATTAGATCTTGTATCCTGTTGAAACTCTCTTGAGTTTTTTATTGTATTTTAATCTATAATCTCTCATTAAATTTGTTGTCCAAAGTTGATACTATTTTGAACTTTGCATGCATTGTTCTTCTGATTTATTTTTATTTTTATTTATTTATTTTAGTTTTAAAATAAAAGGAGGAAAACATTAACAGACAACCTTATACAAAATAGGAAAAGAACAGTACAGACAATACAGAGTTACCAACAAAATGTTAGGAAATTAACAATGTTTGTTGTATTACATATTGATGTCTTCAAAGTGGTTTCTCGAGAAAACAGAGACATGCAATATTAATCAATCAAGGACTCATTGACAGTTTCTTTCAGCAAAGAAATGGAAGACAGTAGATCAACTATGTTCACTATCCTGTATATAAATACATACAGAATTTCTCCTTCTTTCCCTTCTTTTTTCCCACATCTCAGTTACCTTTACCCTTGAACGTTTTCCTATCATCTCACAATGTCTGTCATACATCCAAGTTTATATTAACTCAGGTTTTACACTAGTGAGACAATGCAGTGCTTGCACATGCAGGTCTGATTTATTTCACTTATGAGTACGGTCTGTAGTAGTCCATTCATATAGTATCCTTAAGCTTTCTAAAGCTGTTTAGCCTAAAGGTTTTTATCTAGTAAGTTTGATGTTTGATTTTTGACAGGCATGGTTCATGTTAATCCACTTCTTGGTTAATAATGTAGTGTACAGTATTCATGGTTTCTTTTGGTATAGTATAATCTTTTTGTTTTATTTAGTTATGTATTATAATGTAATCTGTTATTTGAAGAAAAAAGATATTTACCCTCTTCAGATAGTATTATTCTTTCTTGGAAAAGGCTATATTATTGCACTTATTCATTGACTTTAGGAAATAAATTTTGCAAAGGCAATATTTCTTGTCATCTGTGATCAACTGACTGTTACACTTATCCCACTATTGCTGATAAATCAGTGACATGATAGAGATTTCTTTATATTCCTCGATCTAGCAAGGTAACAAAATTAAAGAAAAAAATAAAAAAGCCATTCTGCTTCTTTAAATCCTTTTTATGTCCCTCACTAAATGCCACTGGGAAATTTCATTGTTCCATGAAGATGAAACAATGACCAATGTCTATGCCAGTCAGGCAGCAACTGAAATCACAACTTTGATTTCTGGATGAAAAGGTTTCTGTTGCCCAGTTTGTGACAAGTAAGCTGAACAAAACAAAAAACTTTTTGCAAACTGCCTATATCGGAACTGTGTTATGGAGAAAGATACCCTCTGTGTGAGATGCCAAATTTACTAAAATTTATTGGATGCTATCTTCATCAATCTCTGCACATGACACTGAGTGTATTTGCCTAGAGCCAAAGATGCAAAATAATTGCACTAGACTGACTATGCACACTCAAGGACTATTTTTTGTGGGGGAGTTATTTCCCATACTTCCTTGTTCCCATCTTCATGATATTAATCTTGCAATACCATCATAAAACTATCAGTGTGTGTGGAATGCATTTCTACTTATTTAGATCGTCTAAAATTTCTTTCAATATTGCTTTGTTTAGCCTATTTGAAGTACCATTGGCTCTATTCCTCTACTCAAACTCCAATTTAACTTGAACACATAGAAATTTTATTTATCTAGTGTTGCCTGAAGATTAACACATTTATATTTATGGATATTATTGATCACCTATACTCCATATTCAAACCTGCAACACTGTTGACAATTCTATATTGTATTACCTTCTCTAGCCTGCAGCAGGGGCTGATGATGTGCAATATTTATACTCTCTCATTTACCCCTTTTGGTAATTGGTTATCAAATGCATTTTTTCACAATTGGATATCACTCTAATTTGCACAACCACATTAATACAGTAACTCTTTTTAGTAGTACATTTGTAGACATAATGTTTTCACTCATTGTAGGGAGTTGTTCCACATATTAATTCTTTTTTCCCTTCCTCCAACCCCCTTTTGTAAATCAGTATGGAGATTCCTCAAAGAGCTAAAAATAGAAATTCCTTTTGACCCATCTCTTCTCCTTCTAGGCATCTTCCTAAAGGAATTAATGTCATCATACCACAGTGATGTACACATATCTATGTTTATAGCAGCATAATTCATAATAGCTAAGTCCTGGAAGAAGCCCATATGTCCATCAACAGATGAACAGATTAAAAAATGTTGTATTTACAAATACCACAAATAGTCCAAGGACTATGACATGTCTTAATGGCAAGTCTGCCATTAAGAAAGATAAACTTGAGTCATTTGTAAGGAAATGGTTACACCTGGAGAGGACACTGTTCACACATTAATTCTGTACTTCTCCTTTAGATCAGTTGCCTTTTCGTCCCGTCTGTACTCCTCTGTTGCTGGGGCAGCTTGTCTTCATAATCCAAACATTTTCCCTTTTCTTTTCACTTTTTCCTGCTTTATTAGCTTTTAATGTTTTCAAATTTATATTCAGTAGATAATATTGAGCCAGGTGATTTTTTGTAAGAATTAAATTAGGGATTCTTGATTTCAGCTTATAATCTTTATCATATAACCTTCTTTTTCTTATTTTTATTGAATAACTTTGTGTTTATGTATAAGAGAAAAATCTAATTATGACTGCATTAAACAAGGGTGGGTTTACTGTGCTCAAGTTGAAGATCCTCACTGTGGTCAGTGTAGCGGTAAATGTGTAGTCTTAAGTACAAGTACCTTCTAATTTTCTTCACTGTGTTTAGCATTTTTACGATTAAATGCTCATCTCCCAAAGTGATATCTCTTCTAACTTCTTGTTCACATGTGTGTTCTGAATAAGGACAAAATTGAAAGACAGCCTCAACATACTTTTGCTTATAACGTTGTGAGATATAAGTATCCTGCATGGCACATCTAACAAGGGAGGATCTCAAACACAGAAACCTATGGCAAGCAAAATGTGAGTTGTAGGAAATGAAGTTTGAGTCAGTTAAGACAAATTTGTGGTTTTTTCTAACATGACACTTCCAGGATGTGTGTTGGCCAGTTTTATAACACCATCAATTATTTTTGATTCATTCTCAATGATTATGCTGGCAAGTAATTTATCCCAACATTGCACCAAATCATTCCTAGGAAAACAAGAATGACATGTTGGCGTTTACTTATGAAAACTTGACAGTCACTATAAATGATTTGTTTGGTGCTGGAACAGAGACAACAAGTTCAACACTGAGACATGCTCTCCTGCTCCTGATGAAACACCCGGAGGTCACAGGTATGACCACAGATGGCAGGCAAGCGAATATGAGGAAGATGTTGGGAAGATGTTGGTAGTGTCATTCATCTTGTGTCTTGGCAAAGTTTCACTAACATTATATCCCAGCAGTAGCACTCTGTCCATGTGTAATAATAGGGGTAACAGGAAAGTCTTTGCACATGATGTGAGGGTGCCTGAGAGAATTGAAGAGAGCATAACAGTAAGCAAGGAAAATTGCATGGAGATGATTTTTGACAGATATTGTCATATCAATTTACAACAGAATGATTTTTATTATGAAAAGGCTATATTGTACAGCACATAAATTGTCAGAGAACTTTTCCTGTCCTGATAATTCTGTGTCTGTAGTAGAGAAAAGTAGACTCTTCTTACTGAAGCATAATAGAAAGGGCTTGCCAGAGATGATTTTAAATCTGGGAAGTATTTTTAAAACTAAGATTTAGTATAAATATTGCCATTTAAGCAGAAGGTCCTCCTATATAAAATTTTATTATTTCATAAGTTTATTTCCATAAAAAATTTTGTGAAGGGAGAATTTTGTGGGGTGTTCTGAATAGGGAGTATGACATTGTCTTTAATGAACACTGTTATTAGTGAAACTTCCTTTTAAACCTGATGCAGTAACACCTATATTTATTTCAGCACTGTGATAGGTCGATGCAAGAGGATCACTAGTTCAGGACTAGCTTGGGAAACTTAGCAAGACCATGGTTTGTGAGGACATGGCTTCAGTCCCCTATATCATTCACACAGCAGTAAAGAAACAAAAAGAATCAAAAGGGTTAATTTTGAAGTTTCATTTTTTGCAGCAGAAGTGAAATTTTTAATTGTCATTGTGTTTCAGTATTCTTTTGAAGTATGATAACGTAACTGTGGATGACAGTTAGTGTTTTTTTAAATTTTAAAAATAAAAAAACTAAAATAACAATGAAGGCAAAATAAAAAAACACAAAAATGATACAAGACCTCAAAACAAAATGATAAGAATCAACAATGGTTGGTAGATTACATACTGTTATCTTCAAAGAACTTGCTCAGTCCACCAGATATAAGAATGTAAGATTGATGAAACAATCAAAGACAATAGCAAGTAATTAAAAAAACGACATTGTAAATTATGCAGAGCTTCACCACACAAGATGGCAGGAGTTCAACAATGGTTCTTATACTGCATATTGTTATTTTCAGATCAGTCATTCTGATTACCAAATTCAAGTGTGCAAATGTGGTCAAGGAAAAGAAAATTTTAAGCACTGACTACAGACATCAGCCATATACCTATTCCAGCAATCCTTATATATACATATAAACTTTATTTTTTCATTAAAAAAAAAACAAAACCAGATATATAAACTAAAGGGCATAGAGAGCAATAAAAATGATACAGAATTTCAAAACATGGTGATAGGATATTAACAATGGTTGTTATATTAAATAATGTCATCTTCAAAATGGTTGCGCATATAACCAGATATAGATCTGGCAAGATTGATCAAACAATTACACATTTACAGTTCCTTTTGATAAGCCAACAGATATTAGTATTACAATTATCCTAGCTATCCTGTGTATACATATACATATTTTTTCTCTTCCTTCTTTCTTTTTCCTCTCCCCTCCTTCATCCCAGGTGCTACTTCCTATTTGAGCAGTTTCTTTTCCCTTTCACAAAATCTACTGTACCTTTCAGATTTTATTTACTCCTTCAGGTTCTTATAGTAGGGAGGAAATATGATGTTTACACATGTGAATCTGGTTGATTTCATTAATGAGTATGGTTTCTAGCTGCACCCATTTACCTATAAAAGCCTCTAGTTTATCTTTCTTTAGAGCTGAGTAATTCTCCATTGTGTAAAAATACCATATCTTTTTTATCCATTCCTCAGTTGATGGACATTTGGGTTGTTTCCAAGATTTAGCTATTCTAAGTTGTGCTGCTATAAACATGGGTGCACGTATATCACTGTGGTATGATGTTCTCCAATATTCTGTAAGAATACTCAGGAGGGGAATAGCTGCGTTGAATGGGACTTCTACTCCTAGTTTACTGAGTAATCTCCAGACTGATTTCCAAAGTGAATACACCATTCTACCCTCCCTCAAACAGTGGAGAGGAGTTCCTTTTTCACCACAGCCCCCCCCCAGTATTTGTTATGGGTTGATTTTTTGAAGATAGCCATTCTTTATGGAGTGAGGTGGAATCTCAGTGTTGTTTGAATTTGCATTTCTCAAATGATTACTGACTCTGAACATTTTTTTTATGTATTTATTTCCCATTTGTATTTCTTCATGTGAGAATTGTGTATTCATCTCAGATGCCCATTTTTGTGCTGGGTCTTTGAATTTTGAGGACCTGATTTTCTAACTGATCTCTTTGTGACAGTGGTGTGTTAAAATCCCATTACAACTGCGTTATTACTTATTTGATTTTTCATGTCTGTTAAAATTTGCCTTGTATAATTGGGTGTCCCTACATTTGGTGCATGTATGTTTATGATTGCTATCTCTTCCTCTTTCAGTTTTTCCTTATCAAGAATATAGTGACCTTCTTTATGGTTTTTGATCATTGTTGGTTTGACGTTCACCTTGTCTGCAAACAGAATAGCTACTTCTTCTTTTATCTGGGTTCCTGTCACATGGAGTATTACTTTCCCTCCTTTGACTTTCAGTCTATGGATTTCCTTTTGAGTTAACTGCATTTTTTGTATACAGCATATTGTTGAAATTTTTTCTTGATCCACTCTACCAGTTAGTTTCTTTTGATTTGTGAATTGAGACCATTTACATTCATCGTTATTAGTGATATGTATTGACTTATCCTTGTCATGTTATTTTCCCACTGTTGGTTCTGTGCATTGCCCCTCTGTTTAATTGCTTACCTTGCTTGGTAGTTCTATTCTATTGTTGGTCTTGAGATTCTGGTCATTTTTATCTCCTTGTAGTATATCTTTTAGTGCTATTTGTAGGATTGGTTTGGTGCTCATGAATTTCTTCTGTTGATTTTTGTCATGGAAGTATCATATTTCTCCATCAATTTTGAAAGATAGCTTTGTGGGTACAGCAACGACAGTTGGTCTTTTCATGGTAGATGAAAACGTTAAACAGTCAACTAATCTTACAAAATATTTGAAGCACAGTGAGGATATTTAAGGATGATCACTGAGCAGGAAGGACAGGGTTGTAATTTAAATGTCAGAACAGGAAGGTTGATGAAAAACAGAAAACAAGCCATGACCCAACTATCTTCCTGTGGATCCTTAGTGGGAAATAACAGGGGTCAGTGAATATGGAGAATCAGGTTGAGAAGAAGACTCCTCCTCTGCCATCATCAGTTGAGTCTGTTTTATCCACACGAAAGGAAAGCTCACTCTTGAGAAAACTTCCCAAGAAGGCTTGGACTCAGAGACGTTGGGCAGTGACAGAGAAATTCTGAGGTACAGAGCAGAGAAGGTAGTTTGGACAAATGTCTACTCCTTTCATTCATAGCCTCTGAGTTCTTTTCCGCATCTTCCTTCCTGCAATTCACCAGCCAGAAATATATCCATGGAGAGTGAAGAATTGTGGAGTACACATCTTCATATTTTGACATCTTATAGAAAATCTCT
>NW_004955507.1:1459930-1476946 GCF_000276665.1 Chinchilla lanigera
TTTTGTTCTTTTACTTCTAACATAAAAAAATTTAAAAAAAGAATTTTGGGGTAATCAGCATTATTACCTAATATATTCTGGTCAATAATTAGCAGAAGCCTTGTGCGTGAATGTATGTTTCTGTATCTGTTTGTGTTTAAAATACAGGGCCAGGGTATAGCTCAGTGACACAAGCACCTGCGTGACAAGCAAAATGTCCTGATTTTGATTCCTGGTATCAAAAAAAAATTAAAAAAAAACAAAAACAAAAAATAAAATACTTTCCAGACTTGATATGTGCTGATATATGAAACAGATAGAAATCTCTCATCTTTTATGCCAACAAATTGATAAATATTTTCTACAAATTAATAAGAAACTGAATCCTTGTTTAGAATTATGATTATAATTTTCAGAAGCAGCTAATAGAATGCTCATATCCAAATTTGAGAATTAGGAGGAGGATAAATGTGAAATTTTTTACACATGCTACTCCTGTACGTATGTATAGATCAATTACATTTTAATTTTAAAACCTATCCATTATTTTGAGGTAAATTTAATATTTGAATCCGGAGTATTGTTTTACAAGAACTGTAATTCCTTGTCATTTTTTATATGTATTTTGAAACATTGAATTTATTCTATTTATATTAGATATCATGCATGGTACTTCTTCCTCATTAATCATGAGAACTAGTTTGCAAGAAAGTGCTGTTTCCACATTTTGCCAAACCTCCCTGTAAGTCTAAATATACCTCAGGGAATATAACTTATTTATAATGCTGTTGGGTCACTCTCATCTTGTTTCAGATATTACTAAATTGCTATGAAAAATGTATCATTTTCCTTTTGTTCTGACATTTCTTCCTCGTGTCTTACCAGTTAAGGTCCAGGAAGAGATTGACCGTGTGATTGGCAGGCACCGGAGCCCCTGCATGCAGGACAGGAGCCACATGCCATATACAGATGCTGTGCTGCATGAGGTGCAGAGATACATTGACCTCGTTCCCACCAGCTTGCCCCATGCGGTGACCCGTGACCTTCAATTCAGAAACTATAACATTCCCAAGGTAAGCTTGTTTCTTTTATCTTGCACCTCAGGGTTGACATTCCCAAATTCAACATGAGATTGCAAACCGGTAACAACAGAAACAAGTATAAAACTCCATTTCATTGCTTGGTGGGCTTTCTGTTTTTTCCTGTGGGGCTCTAAATCTTTCTTTTATGTATTTATTTATTTATTTTAAAGAGTAAGGAAAACAAAATGACAACAACCAAGACAAAACCAACACAACACAAAAACACGTAAAATGATACAGAATTTCAAAACAATGTGATAAAAAGTTAACCATGATTGTTATAGTACATATTGTTATCATCAATGAAGCTGATCAGATTACCAGATGTAAGAATGCCACACTGATCAAACAATTACAGAGAATTAAATATAATGAAAAACATTAGAAACAATACAGAGTTTCACTAATCAAGACAGTAAGGATTCAACAGTAGTTGTTATATTGCATAGTATTGTCTTCAAATTAGTTGCTCAGATTACCAGATATAAAATGCAAAATTGGTCAAAAAAATAAAAATTTAAGCATTAACTGTTCCTTCAATAAACCAATAGATATCAGTAGTACAATCATTCCAGCTATTCTTGTATGTCTGTATATTTTGCTTCATTCTTTCTTTCTTTTCTCCTTTCCCTCATCCCAGTTTTTCCTTCCCTTTGAGCTATTTCTTTCCCTTTCACAGTATCTAGTGTTACTTTTGAGTTTTACTTACTCTTTCAGGTTCTTACACTAGGGAGACAATACAATATTTATACATGCATGTCTGATTTATATGACATGAACACGGTCTCATTGCATCCATTTTCATATAAAAGCCTCGAGTTTATCATTTTTTATAGCTGAGTAATACTCCATTATATAAATATATCACATCTCTCTTGTCCAGTCGTCAGTTGATGGGCATTTGTGTGTTTTCCAAGATTTAGATATGAAAACTGTATTTCTATAAACATGGATTCACATTTATCACTGTGGTATGATCCTTTCTATTCTTCTGGAAAAATATGCAGAAAGGGAATAGCTGGATTGAATGGGACCTCTAATCTTAGTTTTCTGAGGAAACTCCACACTGATTTACATAGTGGTTGCACCAGTCGACACACCCACCAACAGTGGAGAAGGGGAGAGCTTCAGCAGTGTTTGTTATTGATTGATTTCTTGATGATAGCCATTCTTTCTGGAGTGAGATGGAATCTCAGTGTTGCTTTAATTTTCTTTTCTCCAATGACTAATGATGTTGAACATTTTTTCATATATTGAATTGTCATTTGTATTTCTTCTTGTGAGAAGTGTGTATTCATCTCAGATACTCATTTTTTAATGGCTCTTTGAAGTTGGGGGGTCTGATTTTTTAAAAATTCTTATATGTTTTAGATAGAAGTCTTTTGTCTGAGGGAGAGTTGGCTAAAATTTTTTCCCATTCATGTGTTTTCCTTTCACTCTGTTGGTGATTTCTTTTGATGTGCAAAAACTTTTCAGTAAGATGAGATCCTAGTCGTTGATTCTTTGAAGAATTTCTCATGCAGTTTGGTTTTTGTTCATGAACTTTCTGCTGACCCCTACATCTTTTTTTTTTGTTGTTGTTGTTTTTCTCCGGTACGGGAACCGAACTCACGACCTTGCGCTTGCCAGGCAGGCGCTTTGCCGCTGAGCTAAATCCCCAGCCCCAGACCCCTACATCTTTAAGATTTCTAACTACTTTGTCCTCCAGTAGATTTAATGTTTCTGTTTTAATATTTAGATCTTTGATCCATTTTGACTTTATTTTCGTGCATGGTGATATACATGGGTCTAATTTTAGACTTGGCATGTGGAAAGGCAGTTTTTCCACCACCATATACTAAAGAAGCTATCTTTCTTCCAGTGAACATATTTGACTCCTTTTCAAAGATAAAGTGGCTGAGTGTGTTTGTAATTTTGTCTCCATCTTCCAATCTGTTCCATTGATCCTCAGGTCTGCTTTTTTTCCAGTACCATGCTGATTTCTTCACAGTAGCTTTGTTGCATAATTTCAAGTCAGGGATTGTGATGCCACCTGACTTTCTTTTTACCCAGGATTTCCATTGCTATTCTAGGCCTCTTCTTGTTCCAAATGAATTTTAGAAATATTTTCTCTAGATCTGTGCGGTACACTAATGGTATTTTAATCAAGATTGTGTTGAATACTGATTGGGAGTATGGCCATTTTCACAATGTTGCTTTTCCTTCCATGAACAGGAATATGTTTTCATATTCTATAATCTTCTTCAATCTCTTTTTTCAGAGTACTGTAATTTTTACTGTATAGATCTTTTATCTCTTTGTTAGAATAATTCCTCAGTATTTCATTTCTTCATGTGTTGTGAAAGGTGTTTTTTCCCTAATTGCTCTCTTAGTGCATTTCTTATTTTTGTATAGGAATGCTATTGATTTTTGAGTGTTGACTTTGTATCCAGCAATGCTGCTATTTGTTTATTAATTCTAGAAGTCATTTGGTGCAGTGTTTGGGGTTTTCCATGTGAAGTATCATGTCATCTCTGAATAAAGATAACTTCACTTCTTCCTTTCCAGTCATTATTCCTCTTATTTTTCTTTCTTTTCCTATTGCTCTGGCTAATGTTTCCTGAACTATGTTGAATAGGATTTTTGATAATGGACTTCTTTGTCTTGTTCCTGATTTTAAAGTGAAAGATTTCCGTTTTTGTTCATTTGGAATGGTATTGACTGTTGTTTAGTCATAGATGACTTTTATCAGACTGAGGTAAAGACCATCTATTCTGATTTTATGTAGGTGTTTTTTTTTAAAAACAAGAATGGGTGTTTGTCTTTGTCAAAAGCTTTTTCTGCATCTATTGAGATGATCAGACAATTATTATCTTTGACTCTGTTGATATGGTGCATTACATTTACTAATTTGTGTATATTGAACCATCCTTCCATTCCTGGGGTGAATTCTACTTGGTTATGTTGTAAAGCTTCTTGATGTTTTGCTGCAGTGTGTATGCTAGTATTTTATTGAGGATTTTTGCATCTGTGTTCATTAGAGAAATTGGCCTAGTTCTCTTTTTTTGGTTGGATGTTTCTCTGGTTTTGGTATTAGGGTAATACTTGCCTTTAGGAACGTGTTAGTCAAAATTGCTTCCCTTTCAACTTATTAAAGAGTTTGAAAAGAATTGTTGTTAAATCTTCTCTAAATTTCTTGTGGAACTCAGCTGTGAATCCATTAGTACATGGGCTTTTCTTTGTTGGTAAGGGTTTTTTAAAATTACATTTTAAATTTCATTGACTGATGTATGGTTATTAAGGATTTTCATATCTTCTTGATTCAGCTGTGGTAATTCATATGTATCTAGGCATCTGTCCATTTTTTCTGTGTTTTCCATCCTGTGAGAGTAAAGATTTTCAATGTAGGTATGGATGATATTCTGTGTTTCTATAGGATTTATAATGATTTCACCCTTTTCATTCCTTATTTCCTGAATTTGAATTTTCTCTTTCCTTATTTGATAAAGGGGTCTATCAGTTTTATTTATTCTTTCACATAACCACCTCTTTGATTCATTAATTCTTTGTATTGTTTTATTAATATCACTTGCATTAATTTTTGCTTCGATCTATAATTTCCTGCGTCCTTTGGGCTTTCGGCTTGACTTTCTCTTGTTTATCTACATGTTTGAGTTGTAGTATAATGTTGTTTGTTTCTGCTCATTCTATATTCCTGATGTGAGAATTCACAGCTATAAATTTCCCTTTTATGGCTGTGTTCATTGCATAAAAAGAAAAGTATTATTTTTCGGTCAATTGTAACTGGTTTCGGTCAATTGTAACTCCTTTTTGTTTGTTTGTAAATATTGTTTAATTTCTTCTTTAACTGCAACTGTGATCCATTGCCTGTTCACGTGGGTATTATTTAATTTCCACTCATTTATGAAGCTTTTGTGGTTTCTTTTTTCAGTAATTTTCAATATCGTTGCACTATGGTCAGATATTATACATGGTATAATTTCAATTCCTTTGTATTTACTTAAGCATGTTCTATGTGCTAGCATATGGTCTATTTTTGAGAATGATCCATACATAGCTGAGAAGAATCTCTATTCTGATGGTGTTGTTCAGAACAGTTTCTAAAGGTATAGGAAGTCCATTTGTTGACAAGTTTGGTTTAGTTCTATTATTTCTTTGCTGATTTTTTGTCCAGTTAATCTACTTCTCTGTGACAATGTGATGGTAAAATCCCCAGTTATGACTGTGTTTTTGCTTATTTTATTTTTTATGTCTGCTAATATTTGTCTTATATAGCTGGGTGCTCCCACATATTTAAGTTTGTTTACTCTTCCTCTTGCAGTTTTCACCTAACAAATATGTAGTGACCTTCTTTATCTGTTTTGATCATTCTTGGCTTGAAGTTGTCTGCAAAGAGAATAGCTAACCCTACTTTTTTCTGGGTTCCTGTCACATGGAGTATTATTTTCCATCCATTAACTTTCAGTGTATGAATTTTCTTTTGAGTTAAATGTATTTCTTGTATAAAGCATATTATTGAGAATTTTTTCTTGATCTACTCTGCTTGTGTGCTTCTTTTGATTGGTGAATTGAGACCATTTACACTGATGATTTAAACTGATATGTATTGGCTTATCTTTAGGATGTTATTTTCCTATTGTTGGTTTCTTATCTTTCCCCTCTGCTTAGTTGTTTGCTCTGCTTCGTGATTCCTTGTACTGTTTTTCTTGAAGTTGCGGTCATATTTATCTCTTTCCAGAATACCTTGTACTCTTTGCAAGGTTGGTTTGGTCATCACGAATTTCTTCATTTGTTCTTTGTTGTGGAAGTATCTTATTTCTCCATTAATTTTGAAAGATAGTTTTGCAGGTTACATCAATCTGGATTGGAAATTGTTTTCTTTAAGGACATTCATTATTTCACTCCAAGCTCTTCTTGACTTGATAGGTTGTGTTGAGAAATTTGCCGTGGTATTGATGGGCTTTCTTTCATAGGTGATCTGTTCTTTTTCTCTACTGGCTATTACTATTCTGCTGTTTTGCTGAATTTCTGGGATCTTAATTATTATGTGTCTAGGTGTAGATCTATTTTGGTTATGGCTAATTGAGTTATATATGCCTCTCTTATCTCTATATCAGATTCTTCTGTCATGCTTGGGAAATTTTCTGCTACTACTTCTGCAAATCTTCTTTTTATGTCTTTCATACTTACACCTGATATTTTGTTGATACATATCAGTATTATATTTTTTTTTTGCCCAACTTGCAGCTGTTGAGTTGGTCTTGCATGGTTCTTTGTTATTTTAAGGATACCTTTCTTTTAGTGCTTACTAGCTGCAGTGCTGTCTTAACGGTCTGAATGTCTATTTTTAGTTTCATTCAAGGAGTTTGCCAGCTTTCATGTGAATTTTTAGTTTCCTGGATATGTGTTTGAGTTTTTTTCATGCATTCTAATTCTTTCCTATGTTGTTCATTTGATATTTACATCATTTTCCTATGCTCCTCTATCTCTTTATCCATGCCTTATTTAGATGTGCTGAGCAATTCTATCATTATTGTTGTCATTTCTTTTTTTTTAACCAGAGAGATTATTTCTGATCTTATTTCTTCTATGACCTGAGGAAGTTGTTTCTTTACTTCAGTTCCTATCATTTCAGATATTTCAGGTGTGTGATTTCCAAGTTCTTCTATGTGAATGTCTTCTTGACTTGTTCTGGGTGGGCCGAAGGTCTGAAATTCCATTTTGCTCCTGCATTTTGACATTTTTGAATCTCCAGAAATTCATCAGGGCTCAATATCCCTCCCATGATAGTGAAGGGCTGGGGTGTGGTTCAGTGAGACTCACTGTCACTCTCACAGTGGTGTGAAGGCAGGGGCAGGTCACTGAGGCTCCTAGTGTTCACCGGAGCTCAGAGTCTCTCTCCTGATGGTGGTGGAGCTGGTTGTGGTTCACCAAGGATTCTGAAGCTGTCTGGCACTCAGCATCACTCCTATGATGTTGGCTGCCAGGACAGGGCTTACTGAGTTTCCCAAAGGTGTCCAGGGCTCAGTGTCCCACCCACAATGCTAGGGTGGGACAGCACCTCATTGAGGCTCTCAAAGCTGTCTGGGGGCTCTGCTCCTCTCCCATGGTGGGGGCATGGGATGTGGCTCATGAAGTTTTCTGAAGCTGTCCAGAGGCTCAGCACAGTGTCTGTGATGGTGGAGGTGGGGGCCAGGGCTCATGGAATTTCCTGAAGCTGTGTGGAGCTCAATACCACTCCCATGCCTGTAGGGATGTGGAGCATGGCTCACAGGGCTTCCCAATACTGTCCAAGGATCAGAATGGCTTCCCAGGACAGTGGGGTTGTTAGGTGCAGCTCACAGAGTTTCCTGAAGGTCTATGGGGCCTCAGCATGCTTTCTGTAATAGTGGGGATGTGGGGCATGTCTCACAGAGATTCCCAAGACTGTCTGGATCTCAGTGCTGCTACAGCAATGGTGTGGGTGTGAGGTGTGGCTCGTGGGGTGTGGCTCACAGAGCTTCCCAAAGCTGTCCAGGGCTCAGTGTAGCTTCTGCAATGGTGGGGGTGCAGGTCTAAATCTTTCTAATAGGTCTCAGTATCTGGATGTGTGCATCTTCCATATTTGTTTTCATCTTTCATGCTGACTTGATTATTCTCAGGCATTTCCATTTCCATATGATTTAAAAGCTCAGATTTTCAAGTTTCCAAACGACATAAATTTTTTAAATCATCGTGATAATTTAAAGGTAAATTTGGGAAGAATTGGTTCATTAGCTCTGTTGCTTTTCTCAGTTAATGAATCAGGTTATTTTTCCAACTTGGGGATTATATTTTTTACATCCTATTTTGTTTTCAGTGCTGGGGTTTATAAATCATTATTAAATTTTTAGTGTGTGATTAGCATTTTTGTTGTTGGTAAAATTTTTAATAATACCTTTGACATTTGTTTTTACCTGAGATGTAGAAACCATATGTTTTGGTCATCGTGTTCATCTTATGTTTACTGATCTTGTGAAATTTATTAGTATTCACAAATGTTCTTTTGAACATTTAATTGGACTTTCAACTTGCATATTCTGCCAATGAATGTTAAGACCTTTGATTTCACATATTTCAATTCTTATGTTTCTAATCTCTTCATATTGTCTTCTTGCACTGATTAGTATTTCCAAAATACCATATTTGTGAATACACATAATATGTATATATTTCCCTTCCTTCCTTATTTCTTTGCTTCTTTCCGTCATCCCAGTTGTTCTTTCCTATTAAGCCATTTCTTTCCCTTCCACAGAATCTATTGTAACTTTCAGTTTTATTTACTCTTTCGGGTTCTTACACTAGGGAGACAATATGGTGTTTACAATGAGGGTCCGATTTATTTCACTTATGAGTATGGTGTGTAGTTGCACCCATTTTCCTATAAAAGTCTTGAATTTATCTTTCTTTATATCTGAGTAATATTCCATTGGATAAAAGTACCCCATTTTTCTTATCCACTCCTCAGTTGGTAGGCATTTTGGGTGTTTCCAAAATTTTACTATGACAAATTGTGCTGCTCTGAACATGAGTGCACGTATATTACTGTGGTGTTATGTTTTTAATTCATCTGAGAAAATACACAGAAGGGGAATGGATGAGATCAGTGAGCCCTCTAATCCTAGTTTTCTGAGGAATCTCCAGACTGATTTCCAAAGTGGTTGCACCAGTAAATTGCCAGCAACAATCTAGAAGTGTTCCTTTTGATAGATTTTTTATATTAAAATAATACTGGCCACATTAAATTGAGAAACATTTCCTAATGTGGGTGTATTTTTATTTCCATCTTTCAGGGATCACTTTGAGATGCTGAGTAATTTTGGTTAAGTACAGGTATTATAAATGAAAAATGTAAAATATCAGACCAGACGATGGCTATCTTCTACCAGAAAGGACTTCCTTTACCATGGAAATCAGACTGATGTCATACTTCTAGCTGTGATTCAGAACTACATACTGAACACAGGGGGATATTTGATAGTGACATTAAATTTGCATTCTCTTCCCAAGTCTGGAATACTGAGATCAATTTTTGTCTTCACAAATTTCCAACACTCAATTTTTCTGCATCTTAGAGTGAAATATTTCAAGTTCAGAAAGAAAACATGCTCTAACTCAGATTTCTGTACCCTTCAAAACTATCTTTCAAAATCAATGGAGAAATAAGATACTTCCATGCCAAGTACTCTAGTTGCTATAATACAACCTACCTATTCCACTTGAGTTCGGGGCATAAAATTGTTAGAATAAAAATAATATCTCTAAAAGTTGTATTTTCATCTTTAAAAAAACCAAGATAATTAAGGTTTCACATACTAAAGTTATCTCATAGAGATGATGGAAATCACATTTTCCACCAGTCAGGGTCTTATTCTACTGATGAAAACTTTGGTATAAGGGTGAGGACATTGGTGTACATTGTTTTCAACAAAGGACGCACTAAGAACAAGACTTTTACATTTTAATGTTTGTGTCTGTGGGTGATATTAATGAAACTCGTTATGTCTTTATCCTTAAATAATTGAACATAGACTGAGGAATCAGATAGAGAGCAGCAGTCTCCCAGATCCAATAATCAGCTGTAAGCACCAGTTTGAGTGAGTATTGCATCTGCTGATTTCAAACCCATTCATCCCTCTGCTTCTTGGCTCATATTGTGACTGGGCTTTTTGGAGTCTACATAACTAGAATAACCCATTATTTCCTCTCTGCATGGAATAGCCTAGTACAGAAATAAGCAGTAGTGTCAGACTGATTCTAGATGCTTAAAAAACAGATAAATTATTTCTTTCACCACAGGCTGGAGCCACTAATCTCAGTGGAGATAACGGTCTAAGACACATGTAGACAATTTCTGTAATTTGTCTTATAAACCATTTGTCACACTGTAGACATGAGAATTTTGCTGCCACTTGTGAACTCTGTCGTTGTGGTACGGCCAGAGAGTGTGCAAATGAATGGGAAAATCATGTTCAATGTTTATAGTATATGAAGGTTAACATTTTTAACTTTTAAATACCAATAATGTTCTTCTTCTTTTTATTACACTTTTCACTTTAAACATGCTATATCAAACAGGTGCCAGGCTTGCTTAAAGCAGGAAGAAGAGGTCCCTGTCAATTGTAGCTTTCTGCAGTGATGTATACTTTTTGGCCTGTAACACTATCTGAAGAGAATTTGGCAGCACCAGATCCCAAAGATTTACCCATATCTTGTCATGAGCTTTATGATTTTAGCTTTTATGTTTAGATCATCCCAAATTTTGACAACTATTATTTATTATGTGGAGGCACTGTGATACTCATTCATTCTGAACAATTCTACGGGTTTTGAAATACTTTCTGAGTGCCTGCTTGTGAACTGAAAGGCCCGGGTTGAATTCCCAGTACAAAAAAGAACAAAAAAAAAACTTTCTGAAAATATGCCTATTTTCTACCTTATGGATCTTTCTTATAAATTACCTCTTTAAAAATATTCAAGAGTAGAGTTTTTAAAGCAGAATTACAAACCACCTCGATGACAGTGTAGGAGATTAAATGTTTTCTTACTTTTCCATTAAGAAAATTTGGATCTAAATAGGTGGAAGTGTGTGTATGAGTACTTTACCTTGTGACTATTTTTGTTCTTTTTAAGCTTCTGGACATCATCGTATGAACAGGGACTTTCTCTTATTTTGCAATAAAGTAATCATACTCAGGAGTTTTCACTGACACAGTGTTATGATGTTTGTTTAGATGCCTCCCACAGCCTCATGCTGTCATGGGGTGGGCTTCTAGAGCTTTTGATTGATTCATGGTCTAATCCTGGGATTATGGATGTGAGTGCAACATCCACCCTTTGGCGGGTAGCTTGCATACAATATAGGGGAGGGAAAGAAGTTTGCTGTCTATTGCTCCTCCCTTTCTGCCCTTGTTGCTTTTGCTGTTGTCTGCTGCCATGAACTGTTGCCTTCTGCCACGTGCCACTCTGCCATGGAGTCAGTCGAGCACGGACTAAAATCTCCACAAACTGTGAGCTAAATAATCCTTTCTTTCCTTAATTTTGGATTTCAAGTATTTTGTCTCCGCATTGAGAGAAAAGAAACGAAGGCACAGTAATGTTATAGAATATATATCATATATGTAAATGTTTCTGATATTTCTAGAATAATCCTAGCAGTTTTTTCGTTTGCAATGCAATATCCATTGGAAAGAAAACCAGAGAAATATAGTGGTTATCTTGTCCCATTAGACTCTTCTATCAAGAATGGTCCCCTGAAATTTTTCCTTACACTTTGCTAACCTCAGTGCACAACCCAGGCTAGAAATCATGTGAACTCTTCCTCAGTCTGGATTGTGTGTTATTATTTTATAGAGATGTAATTTCAGTTATCATATTGACAGGAAAAGTACAGCGCTGCTGACTACATAGTATTGAAACATATTGGTGTTTTGGACACACTAGCATCATTTAATGCTAATATTGGTTACGTTGACTTCTCCCGGTTGTGAAGGGACATCTCCTTTGCAGAGTTTGTGTCTTATATGTGATTAGTAAAAAACTATGGTAGAATATTTTAAGATTATGGGAAATAGTTTATCCTAAATTGCTCACCGACCTGCTAACATTAGTCTATGACCCTTCAAATGCCTCCTTTATATTTCTTTATGGAAGAATAGTGCTCCATGGTGTTTAAATGCCATATATTTTTATCCATTCATCTGTTGATGGACATATGGGCTACTTCCAAGATTTAGCTATTTTGAATTATACTGTTATAAACATGGGTATGCTTATGTTTTTGTAATATGATGCCTTTAACTCTTTGTGGAAGATATATAGAAGGGGGATAGGTAAGTTAAATGCAATTTCTACTTTTAATTCTTTGAGAAAAATTCCTTACTCATTTGCATATGGTTGTACTAGTTTATATTCCTATTACTAATATAGAAAGTTTCCTTAATTCCTGCAGGAAAACTAGCATTCTTTATTCTTTGATTTCTTAGGGCATCTATTTTTTTTTCAGTACCGGGAATTGAACTCATGACCTTGCGCTTGCCAGGCAAGTGCTGTGCCGCTGAGCTAAATCCCCAGCCCCTATTCTTTGATTTCGTGATGATTGCCAATCCTTCCCATATAAGAAGAAATATTAGTGTTATTTTAATTTGCATTTCTCTAATGGCTTTAAATATTGAACAATTTTCATGTTGTTTTTTTTGTCATTTGTACTTCTGACCATATTTATTCACTTCACTTGCTCATTTTTTAATTGTGTCTTTTATTTTGGCTGTTCTCATTTTCTGAGTGCTTTATATATTCTAGGTTTTAGTGTTCTGTCAGAAGAATAGCTGGCAAAATTTTGTTTCCATTCTATAGGTTGCCTCTTCATTCCATTAATTACAGATGCATATCTAAAAAGTGCTATGAACAGATATTCTGGATATTTCACATTAGAAGAAAGGCTTCCATTTGTAATGACAATTCACATGAGATATGAATTCTAAAGTGATGAACTAGAGAAGCAACTAGTGATAGACACCAGTGTCCAAGCTGGGTGATGAAAAAGAAGAAAACTTCAGAATTCATAACCCCAAATACCCAACTACTCAGATTGTCAACTTCTATTTGAGGAAATTTTAGCAAGATTACTGTCCTCAAAGTATTTCCTGTTTGTCACATCATTTGGCTGGAAATAATACTGATTTTTTGGGACATACTTTCCTCGTTATATATCAAAAGAGTTAGCTATGTGATTTTCTTTGTATTTTTCAGCTGTATTACTTCTATATAACATATTTGGACTCTGTGTGTTGTTTCCAGGGCACAACCGTATTGATATCCTTGACATCTGTGCTACGTGATGAAAAAGAATTTCCCAGACCAGAGACTTTTGACCCTGGCCACTTTCTAGATGACAGTGGCCAGTTTAAGAAAAGCAACTACTTCATGCCTTTCTCAATAGGTAATAGAAATTTATTTCTCTATGTACAGCAAGAGACATATTATTTTGAGATCAGCTGGAATGGTGCCTCCTTTTTTCTGACCAAATATCTGTTTGTACATGATTGAAAGCCTCACTTCCAATACCCAACTTCTATTCTGCTCATGACATATTGCCATTGTTTGGTGGGCTTTAGAGTTCTTTTTTCACTGTCTTGCACATTACAAAAGCTAGAGTATAAGTTATTTGTATTCTACCCTATTTACGTGATGTAGGTACCCTCATCTCTTCCAAGAAAGCAAAATTATATTAAAGTTCCTTCACCCCCCATGACAAAAGTGAACTAACTCTCCAGTGTGTTTGTCTTCTATGTTATGTTGTTGTCCACCTACTAGAACAAGTGATGGATATAATTTCTCCCAAAGAACACAGTAGCATTTGAAGCCACATTCATTTAGGGAAGAAGATAAGTAAGGAGTTCATTGTAATATTAGTGCTGTGAGATTATTAAGCACAGATTGTTGGAAGAGTGCTTATGGGAGAGAAGCTGCAATCCTCCTGTACCCACTATCTTAGTGTGAGGCATAAAATCAAAGAAGCAATATGCTAGTAGCCTAAATTATTATTTGAACTGCATCAAAAGAAGAAATAGGAAAAGTAGTGCATTTTAAAGGAAGCAATTATGCAGAGGAAAATAATAGTTGCTCTTACTTAAGAACGTCAAATTTGACAACAAATAACCGAGGAGATCATGAAAGCTTTGTGGATGCATCTTTTTTTTATTCCCCTACAACAATACCAGAGCCCTGCTCTTCCTCCAGTCATTACCCTGACTCTTGATTAGTGGATCTTCCCCATACAGACTATGTGCTAATATCCCTGCATTTATTCTGTGTTGTCTGGTGTTTTCTGTGTCCTTTGATGTTTTCTTTATATCTAGCACTGTGGATCCCACAAATATAAAATGAATTCTTTTCAGAAATTCATATTTCAACGCAATGCAATATAACAATAAAAATAAGTATAAATTTATGATTTCAGGTGACCTAGAGTTCAATGAATGTGAATATATTGTTGAGGAAATGCAGAGAAATAGGATTTTATTTCATGAGGTTCTTAAAAAAGAAGGTCAAAAGGAAAAGAAATTTGACCTTTTTCTGACATATGGGAAGGTTCACAGTAGTTTAAACTAATCCACGATATAAACTGGAAACTTCCTGGCAAGGTGCAGCTTTATGAAAGCCTGTGCATCTCCCGCTGTGAATACAGTGTGTCTTGAGGTGGTCAATGCAAATGTTACAAAGTGACAGAGTGCAAAATTATCATGGATCATTAGATCAGAAGCAGGGTGCACAGGACAAGATGATGTTTCTCTAGGAAAACAAAATTAGAAACTTGAAATCTCAGGAAAATTTATGACAGGAATATTTAGTAAAGTGTGGGTATGAAGCTAGTACTCAATGCATATTTTTGAATTTATGCACTATTGCATTAATTTCATACGTTATATGGGTTGCTTATCTGTTTTCCATTTACATATCTAGCTGTCAATCTATCCATACACTTATCTAGGTATCTAATCATCTATCCATTCATCCTTCTGTCCTTGGTTTTTACAGCAACGGTTACATATGGGGAATAACCACACTATTTTTTTCTATTTTCAGGAAAACGTATTTGTGCAGGAGAGGCCCTTGCCCGCATGGAGCTGTTTTTGTTCCTGACTACCATTTTACAAAACTTTAATCTGAAATCTGTGGTTGATCCAAAGAATCTTGATGCCACTGCAACTGTCAATGGACTGGTTTCTGTCCTGCCCTCCTACCAAGCCTGCTTCATTCCTGTCTGAAGAAGAGCAGAATGCCTGGCTGCTGCTCTGCTGTCATCTGATATCTCCTTCTCTGCATCATAAGCTACCTTCATCCATTAGAAATGGCTTCACTGATATCTCCTTTCCATCTACCCATTCAGTCAAAATCCAGGGAAGACTCAAAGTTCATTATGAAGAGTTCTGTGATTGTACCAGAATGCATGCTATTTCCTATATTCTGTAATACTTGCATAAAACTTATCTAATGCTGAACTGCTGATACATTATCTTTGTTAAAAACTAAAAGGGGTTCATGACTGAGGCCCATGTGCCCTCTATTAACTAGCTGGGGACCTTGGACTGGCAACCCATGTCCTGCCAACATTGTGGTTCATGGCTGAGGCCCAGAAGAGACTCTTTTAACTGCCTGAGGACCCTGGTCCTGGTACCCCACACTCTATGGAGAGTGTGGTTGGTGGCTAAGGCCTGGGTGCCCTCGATCAGTTGTCTGGGGAGCTTGGACCAGTATCCTACACTCTTCCAACATTGTGGTTCATGGCTGAGGCCCAGGCAGTCTCAGTCAACCAACTGGGGAGCTTCAACATATGGCCCACACTCAGCTGGACTGTGGTTCTTGGCTGAGGCCCAGAATACACAGAATACATTTCACTAACTGCCTGAGCACTCTGATTCCAGAACCCCTCCTTCTGTTGACGTTGTGGTTCATGGATGAGGCCCTTATGCCCTCAATCAATTGCCTGGAGAACTTGGAGTGGCAGCCCACATTCCACCAACATTGTGGTTCATGGTTGAGGCCTGCATCCCTTCAGTCAACTGCCTGCGAACCTTAGTCCCAAAGGCCAGTGTTCCTTCTGAAATTGTGGTTTTCATCTGAGTTGTGCACTCCATAATGGCCTGGGGATCCCAAACCTGATAGAAAGACTGCCACTGCCATCAGGGAGCAAGCCTGACATCCAGCAAATCTAGGGACCCTAGAGGCCTTCAGTGGGATGCCCAGGATGAGTGAGGCTTGCCATTGGGTTTCTGGCATCTAAAATTAAATGATGAAGGAATAAAATGTAATCTCAGAATTCCACCCCACCCAGAACAAGTCCAGGAGACATTGAAATAGGAGAACTAGGAGGTCACACACATGAAATCTCTGAAATGGTCACAATTGAAGTAAAGAAGCAACTCCATCAGACCATAGAAGAAATCAGATCAGAAATAATCTCTCAGATAAATTATGAAATGACAATAATGAAAGAATTTCTCAGCACACCTAAAGAAGATGTATATTAAAAAATAGGTGAACTTAGAAAAATGCAGAACACATTAAATGAATAATATATGAAAGAACTAGAATGCATGAAACAGATTAAAGAGATATCCAGGAAGTCAAAACTTCCATCAAAAGCTCACAAAGCCACTTGAATGAAGCCAAAGATAGACTTTTAGATCTTGAAGACAGCATGGTAGTTAATGATTTCAAAAGGAAAAATCTCATAAAAATAAGAAGAAACCAGGAACTATCAGTTCAACAGCTGCAAGATAATGCAAAGAGAAGAAATGTAAGACTAATACGTGTCAAGGAAACAGCTGGAGTCAACACAAATAACATAAAAATAATATTAGCAGAAATAGCAGAATATTTCCCAAGTATGGAAAAAGAATTTGACATACAATAAGGGAGGCATATAGAACTCCAATTAGCCATAATGAAAATAAAATTACACCCAGTCAGATAATGATCAAGATCCCAGAAATCATGGAAAAGACAGAATGTTAAAAGCTGTTAGAGAAATGAAACAGATCACATGTGAAGGAAAGCCCATCAGAATCATGGCAGATTTCTCAACACAAGCCATCAAATCAAGAAAAGTTGGAGTGAAGTGTTCCAGGTCCTAAACCAAAACAACTTCCAACCCAGACTGATGTATCCTGCAAAACTGTACTTCAGAAAAAAAGGAAAAATAAAATATTTCCATGACAAAGAACAACTGATGAATTTCATGAGCACCAAACAAACCCTCCAAAGAGTAGTAAAAGATATTGTAAAAGATACTGTAAAAAGAGATAAAAATGACCACAATTTCAAGAACAACAATAGAAAGGAATAATATAGCAAAAGAAACAATTAAAAAGAGAGTAAAAGTAGGAAACCAACAGCTGGCAAATAACATAACAATGATAAGCTAACACATAAC
>NW_004955507.1:1478196-1479371 GCF_000276665.1 Chinchilla lanigera
AATGAAAAGGGTGAAATCACCACAGAACCTATAGAAATTCAGAGGATCATCAATATCTACTTTGAAAATCTTTACTCCCATAGGATGGAAAATGCAGAAGAAATGGACAGATTGCTAAATATGTATGAGTTATCAAAGTTGAATCAAGAAGATATAAAAATCTTAATAACACAGTATCAATTAATGAAATTGAAAATGTAGTTAAAAACCTACAAAAAAGAAAAGTCCAGGTCTTGATGGATTCACAGTTCAATTCCCCAAGAAACAGAGATTTAATGCCAACAGTCCTTGAAATCTTCAATGAAATTGGAAAAGAAGCAATTCTCCCTAACTCGTTTATGGAGGCAAGTATTATGCTGGTACCAAGACCAGAGAAATATCCCACAAATAGAGAGAACTGCAGGCCAATCTCCTTAATGAACACAGTTGAAAAAATACTCAATAAAATAGTAGAAAACAGAATTTAGCAAATTATCAAGAAGACTATACACCATGACCAAGTAGACTTGATCCCAGGGATGCAGGGATGGTTCAATACATGCCAGTGAATTAACATAATACATCATATCAACAAAGCCAAAGACAAAAAACCACATGATCATCTCAATAGATGCAGAAAGAGCTCTTGACATGTCCAAAACTCATTCATGATAAAAACCCTACAGAACACAGGAATAGATGGTCTTCACCTCAATCTGATCAAAGCCATCTACGACAAACTGTCAGCATCATACAAAATGGACAACAGCTGAAAACTTTCACCATAAAATCAGAAACAAGACAAGGAAGTCCATTATCACGATTCCTATTCAACATAGCTCAGGAAACACTAGCCAGAGCAATTTGAAAAAAGAGAAATATAAAAGGAATAAAGATAGGGAATGATAGAGTGAAATGATCATTACACACAGATGACATGGTACTCTACGTGGAAGACCTGAAAAACTCCACCAAAAGACTCATAGAATTGATTAATAAATTCAATAGCATAGCTAGATATAAGGTCAGCACACAAAAATCATTACATTCCTATACACAAACAAAAAACACACTGAGAGAGAAATTAATATTTTTTTATTATTTTTGTTTTAAAGATAAAAGGAGGGAAACATTAACAGACATACAACATTTTACAACATATCACAAGCACAATACAGACAATACAGAGTTACAAA
>NW_004955507.1:1485861-1534514 GCF_000276665.1 Chinchilla lanigera
AAAAAAATTATTTTCCTATCAATGTTAAGATTTCTCCCGTAGGTAACTCTAGCTTTTCTCTGTACAGTGTAGATCTAAGAAATTATTTCTGTGAATTAAATAAACTTCTCTACATCATTATACTGGTTAGTCTTTGATACAGTTGTGTGAGACTTTTATTTTTCCTCTTTATTATGACTACATTATAGACCAGAAGCATTGTAAGGGCATTATTTCATTACATAATCCACTACTGACTGCTTGCATTCTTTCATGTGTCTTTTATCTTGGCTTTGTATTCTCAACAGCACATAGAATTTTTTCTAAAATAAACCATATCTAAGGCCATAAAGCATGCTTAAATAAATACAAAAGAATTGGAATAATTCCCCCATACTAACAGATCATAATGAAATGAAGTTAGAAATTAACAGCAAAAGAAGCCACAGAAACTACACGAACACATGGTGATTAAGAAATACAGTGTTGAATAATAAATATACAAGGAAAGAAAAAAATTCCTAGAATCAAATGACAATAGATGCACAACATATCAAACAAATGGGCCATGGTAAAAATAGTTCTAAGAGGGCAGTTTATAGCTGTAAATGCTCACATAATGAGAGATGTTCTCAAATTAATAACTAATAGTACATCTCAAGGTCAGAGACATGAACAATCAAAATCTAAAACTAATAGGAAAGAAATTGTAAAGATCTGAGCAGAAATTAATGAAATGGAGACAATAGAACAACTCAAACAACTGGTAAATCAAAGAGTTGGTTCACTGAAAGTATAGGAAAGTGATTTGAGAGTGGGAAAGACAGGACCAGAGAGAGAGCAAAGGGAAGTAAAATGAACCAAGATGTGATATGTGTAAAGAAAAAATATGTATTAGCCTTTTCTTCTTATGCACCTTCTATTATATTGGCAACAGTTCTTAGTGAAACATTTAGTCTTGCAGTTTTTTTCTTCTTTAATTTTTCTACATTGCTTAAAAGAGAGTGTGTTTCACACAGTGTTCTTATTAACCTAACCAGTAATTTGTATTCTACTAAATTCTTAAAGTTCTCCATGTGGCCTTAAGCATATTCTTAAATCATTACACAACTTGTAAGCATTCATTTGAACTGTAGCTATCCTGTACCCCTTTTCAAGTTATCTAGGTAAAAGAAAGATAAATCTTACATTTTTATCATTTTGGGCTCTTGACACATTCCACAAATGCTGGAGATGTAGCTCAGTGGTAGAGCACTTGTCTAGCATGTATAAAGTGCTGGGTTCATTGCTCAGCCCTCCTCAAAAAAGTTTACTTTGGGCCATTTCAAGTTTTTTATTTAGCTGGTGATATAGCTCAGGGGCACAGCTCCTGCCTAGCAAGCACAAGGTCATGAGTTTAATTCCCAGTACCAAAAAATAAATAAATAAAGTTTTTTATTCAAAATAATGGTAGTTTTGTTTTTGTTTTGCTCTCCATGTGGAAGAGGTGAACATTGGAACTGTTTATAGTAAAAGATTTTTTATCATGTATCAAAGCACTATCAAATGGTCAGGGTCATATTTCACAACTGGCAGAGATTTTTAAGACTAATTTTGAGTAACTTTCATTCCATGGTTATTTTTAGTGTCTTGATGGTATGTGATGTGATAGTGTTGATGGAATTACCAAGATCTTATATTTTTGAAGGAACCTTAGAAGTCCCTCACTCTGGAGAAAATCTGTCACTCAAAATAAGTACATTATGTGCTGGCATTTGACTAGCTTAGTAAGACACAAACTATCAAACTAAAGAAGAAATAATGAAGAGCATTTACAGTTAATGATTAAATCTTGTTGCAACAGTAGGGTTAGTCTTGTTATATTTCAATATGAAAAATCATATGTATTTACTAGCATGTCTGATGACTACTTTGTTAAAAAGAAAAAGTGGTCAAATGATGAACTAAATGTAAAATTGCTATTTTTGAATGTAAAATCATGACTGACAAGTCATGTCTGTGCCATCCAGGATTTACTGTTAATCTTTTACTGAGTACTTGGATTGGGATAAAGAGCTTGTACTATGCACCTTTCATTATTAATGAATAAATAGAAAATGTTAGTAAAAAATAGAGTAAAATCAAAATGCTACTCTTTTACCATTTCTCTTTTAAAACCTAATTTTAGTTTGCATATATCTGTATATATTTATAAGGTATGGTACCATGTGAGGTTTTGATACCTGTATATATTGGAAGGGATCAAATCAAGGTAATTATAATGTCCAATGGTAAACTATTATCATTTACTTATGATGATTACATTCAAAATACATTCTTCCAACTATTTTAACATATTTAACGCATCACTATTATGTTCACCCCACTGTGTCATAGAACATCAGAAATTACTATTACTATCAAACTATATTTTACCTCTTGGTTGATCTCTCTTGAATCCCCTTTGCCTTATTCTCCATAGTCTCTGGTAACCATGATTACACTCATAAATTCTGAACTCTGCATTGAGAAGAATTTCAATTCAAATACATTCCACAACTATTACTTATCATGTATCACACAGTTTCATTTTGACCTTAAACAAACCCTTCAAATTAAACACTTATTGAGCCAAAAATTTCTCTATGAATCAATAAAAATAAGAGTTTAAAAGTATGTTCTTTGATCATTAGAACTTTGATAAAAACAAAATTTAAAGAACATTCATTTCAAAGATACTCAGTTAATAATACCATACACCACTTCAGGATATTTCTGGTACTAGAAGAAGGTGGATTTTCAAGTACTTTCATGTATATAGTGAAGTCAGTGCTATGACTCCAAGGCCAAGGCTTTGTTTTTGAATTATGTTTTTCAAATATTTTTCCCATTCTGTAGCTTGTGGACTAGAGGGGTTTTGTTTCATATAATATTTAATTTTGCTGGATGTCATAACTGCCAAGTTTGTGTCCCCTAAAACTGAAGAATAAATTTCAAGGAACAACAGAGACTGAGTAGAAAAATTTATTGAGAGATAGCTCCTCAGAGGCAAGAGAGTTCCTGAGAGTGATTTGCCACCAAGGCCCTTTATCAAGGGGATAATTTATACAGCAGAGTCACAATGTGTATACAACATGGGTCAAACTATAATCCACCTAGGGTTACAGTGTAACCCTGTAGGATCACAAGTATAGCTGCTGAGCTAATACTGACCCAATAGGGAAGGGACATAGCAAGGGTACATTAAAATAGCAAAGACTTTTTGGGAAAGCGATGGGCCCAAATGCTCTGATTACTCACCTGGGCAACTGATGCATATTTGGATTTCCTGGACCAGGTGGTGCTAATTATAGTACAATTCCTAGTTATTGCTTATCCTTTAGGGAGGCATGTAGGTGTAGCCATTGCATCTTCATCTTGAGGTCTGCTCCTTAGATGCACCTTCAGCCAAAGTTCTGATGTCTTTATTTTTTCTGCTGACTTCTTTGAGAGCCCAATCTCTCTGTCAGTGTATATTAATATCTGTTGTGTTTTGGGGTTTTGCAAGGGGAATAATATAATATAGGACACATATTTTATAAAATTATTTATAATAGTCACCCAAAGAATCATACATAAAAAGAGAGTGCAGGCAATCATCTGTCAACATACTAAAAACCAAAGAATACAGCTGAGGGGCTGAATCCCACAGTAATGTCCTGCATGAGTCCAGCTGAAGACCTATAGCCCATAACAATGCCTCCTACAAGTCCAACTGGAAGCCTAGAGCCCATGACAATGTCTCATACAGGCCTGTTTCACAAATCTGCTCTGGAAAGACCCAAAAGTCAGTGGTGGAAGCTAGAAAGTCTGTGCCAGCAGGATGAAGGATCTGTGCTAGCAGGTTGAGGGAACTGAACTAGAGCCAGGAATTGACACTCAAATAAGAAGCAGAGCTCCCCGCAAAAGTACCACAGTCATCCTCAGAGACAGTGAGGTCCCAATAATCCCCTCTAGAGAACTATCCCAAACTTCAGTTAGATGGAGAATTGGTAAAGTTTTAACCTAGCTGCTTCAAGCTGAGAAGAGTCAGTGCAGGGGGGACTGAAGTCAGTGGCCTTCAGAGAATCAATCTAATAGGTCTTGAATAGAAGTCATGTTGGGGTTTAGCTGATATGCACTCCCTTTACAAGGTCAATCTAGGAGTTACAAGTTGACCACTGATAAAAGGAGTCTGGCATATTTGTCACTGGTTCCATCTGAATTATTACTTGGATTCTGGCAGCCTCTAGATGATGATAAACAAGTTTTCCAAGAAATTAAAGGATGTATCATCAAAGCATGAGCTCCAAAATGGAAAGGCAGACTGGTGGAAAGAGCCATGTCCAAACACTACTCTTAAGGGATTGGAATAATGATTGGTTCCTACACCCCTTGTTGTGGTTGGGGTTTACAAGGGGAAAGATTTAATACAGGACACATAGTTTATAGGATTACTTTATAATATCCTCCCAAAGAGTCAAATGCAAAAGAATGCAGTAAAAGTGCCCATACACTAGAGACTCATTGAATTCAGCTGAGGCTTGGATCCCATGGTAATGTCCTGCATGAGTCCATCTGAAGACTTAGAGACCATGACAATGTCCTCCATGAGTCCAACTGGAGGCCTAGAGCCCATGACAATGTCTCATGCAAGTCTGTATCAAAGATCTGCACTGGAAGGCCCAAAGGCTAGTGGTGGAAGCTAGAAAGTCTGCACCAGTGGGATTTAAGATCTGTGCCAGCACCCCAACAGATCTGCACTGGAGGCAGGAAACAATGCTCAAAGTAAGGACCAGAGCTCCCCTAAAGAGAACCACAGCCATCCTCAGCAACAGCAAAAACATGAGCTCCTCTGATAATAAGAACAGCCAAGTTCATATCAGGAAAGTCAGCACGACAAGCTTCTCCAGGAAAATCAACAGCACACCATCTTCCCCTCCAGCTCTCTTTTAATACTGTTGGCAACAATCCTCAGGTGGGCCTTCCACACCTAGCATCATGCTGATTTAGTTCAACTGGGAATTACAAGTTGACCATTAGCTAATCTACTACAACCCTCTACTATTGGAAGTTATCCATAAGTCCAATATTTCTTTGTCACATGTCTCTCTGGTTTTAGCTCTAAGAAGATGGAGAGCTGGTGGTTTTGAAGGACAATTTTAGCCAAAGAATTTAAAGACTTTTTGCCCTGTTACTGTGGCTTTCTAGCCTCATTAAACAATAACTGGTTGGCTACAGGTATAACTGGAAACTGTGAGCAGGACTCAGTAATTAGAGCCCCCTTTCTATAACTAGCTTTTACTATTATGCTATTATTTTTATACATCTTTTGGTTATACTTTTCTGGGTGTTTAAAACCAAGTTAAAGTGACAGCTGTGTTAAAAATAACCTCCCACTATATATTACAGTCAATTAAGTCCCTCATGCATTACTTTACGAACCATGTAATCTCTCAGGTCCTCTGTCAGTGTCAGCCACCAGGATAGTTCATGGTCTTACTTGACCATGCAGCTTCCTGTGAAAGCATAGGAAAATTTTCCCTCTTTGGTGATCCTCACTTGGGCACACAGTACATTGGCTGACTCCTGTTTTCTAAAGTCCAATAGTCTCCCTGTTCAGGTGATTTGGTGAATGGTTAAAGATGTAGGATCCTGTAGAAAATGTCCACTCCTGTCCTGGGTCTCTGTTGACTTTGGAGGGCAAGGACAAATATTAGCTGCTCTCAGCCCAGTTTTCTTTCTAGTTTCGGTCTCCAAACCTCAGTGGTTGAACACCCAGATCAGTTGCATCAGTACTGCATTTGGAGCAGAACAGGCAGTGAGTTACTCATAGCTGTACTTTTGAAAAAAGATAAAGAAAATAAAACCAGGTTCAGCCACACATCCAACCCATCCAACTCAGATTGGAATTGACCAAGGAGGCAGCTCTGCCAAGTTTACTATCACGAGTCTAGGTATCCTTGCTATTCATGTGGAAAAGCTCATGTCTAGTATCAATCTCAAAAATGAGAGTTATCATCTTTTTCTGAAAGTATCAGTTAGAGAGGAGAGTTCAGACTTGAGGAGTAAGTGATGATCTGAGAGTTGAGGCCATGCCCCCAGTCTCTTTTGAGCAACAAGGTGATTTTAGAAGAAATGGTTAGGGCTCAACCAAACCAACCAGAGTAAAAGCTCAAAATAACAAAAACACACATATTTATTTTTATAAACTATATCTTCCACAAACTTTTTCTCTACATACTTGATCCTTCTAATTTTGCTAGTACCTCTGTCTTCTTTCTTTCTGGCAAGGCAAAAATCTTACCAAAGTCTTCTCACATCAAAAATATGTCTCTATACTTTAGCTTTCTTCATATCTTCTTCTTCATCTTATTATAGTCTTTCTTAACAAACATGGCAGTTGCCATTTGAATTTTAAAGTGTTCCCCCTTTTCTTCCTTTTGGTCTGAGGGTGTTATACTTCTCATAACAATCATGATGACAAGATTATATTAGAACCATTTGGTTTTGTTATTATCTCTGAAACATTTAAATTTTCATCTTAGTATGGGAATAATTTTTAGTCAGTTATCTTTATATAATTACAAGCTATTAAATGACATAAACATTTGCCTAAATTTATTTTCTCTCAATAAAGTGCCATTTAATAAAAGCATAATTGTCTACAAATATACTCTATAGGCTATTAGTGTCAAACTATTAACTTCTAGAGTGACATTGCCTGGACCACAGTATTCAAGTATCTTTTAGATGTTGCCACACATACATGACATATACATAACAGTCACAAAGCAAAAGCCTTGGAAAATATCTGCATCTCCTGGGTGGATGTCCAATGTTGGACTGGCATGCATATTTCATCACAAGTGGCTGGAACACAGGCAAAGGCAAGCCAGATGCTTCAGCCTAAAAAGTTTTGTCACAATAAACAACTTTAACATGCAGGTCACCAGTATAAGATGTTTTTCAGTGTTGCATCTTTTAAGGTCTGTACACTAGGGAAACACAAATATACCATGTTAGCAATAATTGGCATCACAGCTGGATAGACATCTTTACATATATTTAGTATTTACTCTTACGACAAATTTTTGTCTCCTTTAACAGGTTTTATAAGGTAGAACTATAGTGACAAGAATTAAGGACATCTTTACAGCTCTCATAAGTTTTTGAAACAGTGTTAATGATGACAAATAGACTTATTACCCAATATACAAGTGTATCTCATTTATATAATAAGATAGATATAGATCAAATTTATATGTCAGGACCAGATTGAAAGAGATGTCAAATATTTATCATTTTATACGTTTAAAGTCTAAGCATATATTGTATAAAAGAGAGCATCTTTAGTTACTTTGTATGTATTAAACTTGGGTAGTCTTAACTCTATAAACTTAACTTTAAAGCTTAGACTCACAGCATAACTTGTTTTTAGGTGTATACATATATATATGTCTAAGTATATATTATGTCATAAACTAAGAAAATAGCTGTTTAATTAACCAATTATGAATTGATTATTGAAAATATTTCATAGGTTAACATTCAAATACTCTAACTCTTAAAGCTCACTTTTGAGTAACCAAAAACCTAATGATGAGAACAAAAGGAATGTATTTAGTAAAATGTAGAACTTTGCCCTTAAATCTAGTTTGTAAAGGCATCTCAATATTTTAGAAAACCATACTGTTTTAGACATAGAAAACTTAACCTTTTAATTGTAGCCAAAACAATGACATTAGATGACTCATCATAACAATTGACTATATATATATATCTCTCTTTGACCAAGAAAAAGAAAACCTCTTTAATTGGTGTAGATAAACAATAGATACTGTATTTATAAAACTAATCTTTTAATATTATCTCAGTTAGCAAGCAAGCTGGATGGAAATGTCACCTGCTTTAAAGACATCTTTTTTTTTATTTATTTATTTATTTTTTTTCTCCGGTTTTTTTTTTTTTTTTTCCTCCGGTACCGGGAACCGAACTCACGACCTTGCGCTTGCCAGGCAGGCGCTTTTGCCGCTGAGCTAAATCCCCAGCCCCTTTAAAGACATCTTGATTTTATCTTGGTAGCTCACAGTTCACCCCGGGAACAAAGGTATTTGACCTATATCACGAGTGTCTATCTATACACCAACTAAAATAGAACATGTATCTGGAAAGTAGCACACAAAAACACATATAGCCACCCCTATGCTATCAAACTCTAAGGCTTTCATTTGTAAGCCATATGTGAGCCTTGAGAATACTGGTCCTCATGTGCTAATGTTTTAAGTAAGTTTGGCTACCCTCAAAAAACTCTATGGTCTTTCTATGGAAGTTTCAAAACCAACAAAAAAATAAAAGTAAACTGTTGAGCTCAAAAAAATATTTTTCTTAAATGAAGCACTGTAGGTGCTTTAACCAGTTATTGGCACATATTGAACAGATAGACAATACATAAACACAAGAAACAATTATTTTAACCAGAGCCTACTTTCAGACAGGCTGGCAAGGTTTAAATATAAAAAATCCTTTTATAGTTTTTAACTTTTTAACTATAAATACACTAGTTACAACTTTTCTTAAAAGTCATCACTTAACAGAGATCATTTGTAATAACAGTCAGAAGGAAAAGTCTCTCCTACATCTGTGAGAGTAAAGACTGTTTTTAAGAAGAACCTAGGAAGCTGATGATTTATCTTATTGGAATAGCCAGCTATACAGGCTTCTACAGCCACAGATGATAGCTAAAGCTGCTGTTTTGATCATGAAACTGTTCCTGCTAAAGGGTCAGACTGTTGAATTTAACTGTTTTTATTTTCAGGGTGTGCTCATATTTTTCCTGATTAGTAGTTGACAATGTAAAGTAATTAAAGGGCTTAGTTCTCATTCTTAGGATCAGAGGACAAGGGAGGGGAATTTCAGGCTTAGTACTGGTAGATGCTTCAGAAGACACTTTAAGGACCAGAGGCATCTAGTTTTCCAGTGACTTATATCTACACTTTGAACAGAAGTCAGGATTGTCTCCCAATACAAAGTCTGGATGTAAGGCAACTCCAACTATCCTCCCTCTTTCTTACAGTACAACTCCAGTGGCAAAACAGTACCATAATCAACACTTCCTTCTACAATCTATAAAGAAATAGGCAGGACATACATACAGGTGCAGAAAAATATTAAACAGCTCTTCCTCTGAGGGAGGATCAAATGACTTCCAGTTCCTAAGAATACACTCCAAAGGAGTAAGGGAATTTGACATTGAATTTTCAGTCTGCAAAACAACAAGGGGAGAAGTCATCCCTTGAATTGCTCGTGGTTTTTTGTATGCCCTCAGGGCATCCCCTGAGCTTTTCCTGCTCCAGAGCAGGTGGCTGCTACCCAGAGAGCAACTAGGAGATAGGTCAGGCTGGAGTAGTCACCCTTACTGAGACATTCATCTACTTCTTGTGAAAACTCACATTTCTAACTCCAGAATGTGTTTTCAAAAGTACACACTACAACTGCTTCCCACTATGACAGACATATTTAAGAAGGAAAGCATTTCCAGTGAAAAATTAAACTGACGATCAAGAGACATGACTGCATGCTTTCTCTTGCCAGTCTTTCCAGTCCTGCCGGTCCTGGGGGAAAACCCCTGCTTAGGCACTGGGTCAGCCAACACCTTCATGTATGCTTTTCTCAGTGAACATGAATTCCAATTCCCTTCTAATCCAGGGATGGGGGTTAGGTAGTCTTATAAAGTAAAGCCTCAAGACAGCACTCATTTTCTAGGGTTTCAGGAGCTTCCAACTGAAAAAAGTTTTCAGGACTGTAAAAAGAAGCATATTACCATTAACTGACAATGATAACAACCATCCATAACAGAGGTAAGCGGCCAAAATCTGTCACCTAGCCTCAGACATACCCAAGAGCACGATCTACAAAGCAGTTAGAAATTCAAAATATCATTCCAAACAGCTGCGTAAAATAAAACAACAAGCCATTTCATAACTGCCATACAAGTCAGGATAGGAAACAAGTAAATTTAACAACCCATGTAGAAGTCTAAATGCAATATACATAAAACATGGATACAAGGCTTTGCTTGCAAAACTAAAAACATCCCATCAAAAGAACCTAGTATGAAGACATCACAATCTTCCCTGCTCTCAAATTTTAACATGGCTCAATCAACCAGTAAAAGGCATAAGCAAGTAACAGACGGCAATTTTTGATTACCTAAATTAATCACAGTCCAGAATCCAGTCAAAATATTTAGAGGTGTCATGAAATAAAAGCAAATTCTTACCTCCTTCCAATTATCTTGGTGCGACCTCCAAGATGATATAGGAAAAATTTAGCTCCCAACCTGCTACGTCAGATATGCCAAGTTTGAGCCTCCCAAAAATTGACGAATAAATTCCAATAAACATCGGAGGATAAGAGTAGGAAAGATTTATTGGGAGACAGCTCCTCAGAGACAGGAGAGTCCCTGAAAGTGGGGTGCCACCATCGCCCTTTGTCAGGGGAACAATTATGTGAACCTAGCCCTTGCTGAGGCAAGCTCCACACAAGTAATGAGAGCTGCAAGGAAGGGGTGGTTAACAGTTACCATCAGTGTTTCAATTATCCAGTACAAATCTGCTTCATAACAGCAATTCTGACAACAGAACTAAATTATTAACAGTAAACAAAAGGAAATCAGTGACTGTTAAATATAATCATACTCTGGTATTTTTGAGCACTCCAAAAACTACTCTACGGTATATCTTTTCTTGAACTATCTGCAGCTGAAACAATAATTCATGAGTAAAGATTATATTTGTTAATTTTAATATAGTACTATATCTAAAGTTTAACCATTTTTGAAAGGTAGGGGGCCAAGGACTTAGCTCAGTAGTGCAGTGACTGCCTGAGAAGCATGAGGTCCTGAGTTTGATTCCTGGTACCCCCCACAAAAGAAAGGTCACCAACAACTAAATTCAATTAAAATGTGTATTTTTATAATGAATGACAAAAGCTTAAGGAGAAATAGTTAAATCTATATCTGGCACTACAAGTACAAAGCTATGGAGTGGCAAGTGCCTCTTGTGCTTCTCTGATGATCCATAAACACAGAATGATGCCATTCCAATAGCTTCCACATGAAATATTTCAAGACAGCCAGCACACAGCTAGTCTGTAAGAGAAAATCGGCCTCCAGCTGTGAAAATACATTCAAAATATCGTATTCATGACATTGTTTAAACTTTTAGAAAACTCATTTGGAGTGGAAATACTTGGTCTGAATGGAACTCAAGTGAAATTTCCACATGTAGTTAGATTGTCAATGGTCAAAAAAAGACCACTGCTCTTATACAAAAGTGAATGATAAATCAGTTAACATTGAATAATCATGATTGTGTTTATTTCTAACACAGTTGAGGCTGCAACCCAAGTCCAGAAGAGGATAGTTTTCTTCCTCTAAACAAAGCCATTTATATCTGTAGGTAGAAAGAAGTAGATAGGTTCTGAATGGCTGAATAGTCTAGCATTACAGACAATATAGGGAAACCCTAAACATGAAACAATTCCGCACTGACAACCAGCATTCCCCTAGCAGGCATTTACCAAGCACCTAGAAGAGTGTCGGTGTTACGGCTTACATCTAGCTGTGCCCAGAGACCCTTATGTGGTTATAGGTGGCAAGTTTCAAAGGTGGCTGGGTTAGAGTGTGATTGATAATACAAGCCCCACTCTGCGTATAGGTGGCACCAATCAATGTTTACAGCCTACATGGAATATAAAGAGAGAGTGGGAAGGATTTTTGCTGCTGCTGCTTTACTACTTTGCTGCCTTGCTGCCTTCCACTTGCCCTGCCACACCATGGACTGTTTTTCCTCTATGATATCCCTCTGCCATGCCACCCTGTTTTGGAACAATCCAACTATGGATTGAAACCTTTACAAACTGTGAGCCAAAATAAACCTTTCCTCCTTTAACTTTTGGTGTTGGTATTTTGTCTCAGTGAAGAGAAAAGTAACTAAGACAGTAGGACACTGGAGGTGGGTTAAAAGAGGAGCCTCCCCCCACAAAAAAATGAAAAGATGAAGACTGAAATGGAAAGCAAAGAAAAAACTTTTAGGTTCAGGTGTTTATATCCCAGGCTTGGCTGAAGAAAAAAGCTTGACCATCTTTTTGAGATAATGAAATGATTAACTGAAACTTAATTAAAACTGAATCCTAACCCCAAAGAAGGTAGTTCATGATTAGTGCAAAAACTTACCCCTTCACTCTGGATGACAAATATTCACTGTCTACCAGTTTCATACAAAGCCTCCAGCATGCAACCAAATTGTATGAGATACACAAGATGCAGGAAAATGTGACATGATACCAAGATAAAATTCAGCCAGAAGCAGCAGCTTCACACATACCCAAGATGCCGAAATTCCTAGGAAGGGACTTTAAATCATCTGTCATTCCTATGTTAAACAATTGTGAGGAGAAATAGGAATAACATATTAAAGGATGATGAAATTTACCAAAGAAGAGATACCTAAAAAGAACCACAAGGAAATTGTAGATCTCAGATTACCCTATGTGTGTAGGGAGGTGTCACTGAATGAGTACAACAGCAGACTGAACAAACAAGAAGCAAGTATTGATGTGTTACAGAGTATTTCTCAGCCAGGGATATAGCTCAGCGGCACAAGCACCTGCCTGGCAAGCGCAAGATCCTGAGTTCAATTCCCGATACAAAAAAAAAAAAAATCAGAACAGAGTATTTCTATCTGCAGTGCAGAGAGAAAAACAACAAAATTTAAAAGAAAAGACCATCAGTCACTTGTGGTCCAACAGTAAATAATCTACTATACTTCTGAGAAGAGAGGAAAAATAAAATGGTGGAAAAGAAAATGTTTAAAGAAAAAAAATAGAGAAAGTTCAAAGTTGATGTTTTACCTACAAAAATTATATATCCAATGAAAACAGCCTTCAAAAAAGACAGACTTTTAGATAGAGATAAAATAAATCCATCAGCAACAGGCAAACTACAAATACCACAGAAAGCAATTATCTGTGCTGAAAGAAAATAACCCCAGATGGAAGCACAGACCAACAAGAAGGAATGCAGACCACTGTAAAAGGCAAAATGAAAACTACACAACATTGACATTTTATTGACTAACTTAATATTTAAATCTTTTTTGAAGACTTACTACAGGGTTTAAATATTTGTAGAAATAAATTGTAACAACAATATCATAAAAGACAGGAGACAGGAAAAGTAAGTATACCTTCGCAAGGTTTTCATACTAAGTCTCTGATCTAGTATTAAGATTATTTGAACATTAACTGTTATAAATTAATGATGTACGCTGAGGCCAGGCAGCCGCAGGGGAAAAAAGGTCAAAGGATAAGAGACACCATACTGCTTTACAATCTACAAATTTATTGAGTAAAACAAAATCAGTATCAGACAGACTCAATTTGGGCTAGTTCAAATGTGACTAAGGTCCATTTGCAGCAGAGAAGAACTGAGGTAAAGAAAGTACAATGTTGCCTAGCAAGGGGAAAAAAAAATCACTTTCCAGTAACTAAAAGCAGGCATCACCCAGCCAGTGTGAATCAGTTATCCTACAAGGGGACTCAACGTTTAACGTGCGGGGCTAAAACCAAAGGAAGCACAGAACCCTCCGGAGGAGAGGGCCCCACCACTCAGGCAGTGGTGCAGGAGAAGCTGGCTGGAGAAGAGGCGTCAGTGCAGAGCTGCTGGATCACTTAGGGAACACGGTGACCACATCATAGCCCTCAGGTGGTGTGACCCGTTCCCGCGCATGCTTTTCACAGTAGATCTGATCCTCTACAAAGAAATGGCCCTTCTGTTTCAGGTTGGTACCACAGTCGGTGCACACGTAACACTCTGGGTGGCGGTGATGGTCCCGCAGCTTCACAAACACACCACTGTGGAAGCGGGAGAGGAAGAGGGCACCATTAGTAACAAGGACCTGCAGGTGGCGCCAGTGCTCCACAATGTCCTTTCAGTGACGGGGCCTAGGCTTTATTTATCAAAAGGTGAAACAGAGCCTCCCAACTGGCCTCTGACTGTGGGTGTAAAGGGGAATTTTCACGCCTGGGATCCTGAAACATGCCTCAGGAGGCCCCTCTCATTTCCACAAAGCAGTCTCATCTTCCCTGGTTGTACATGCTCATAAATAACCTAAGGGAAGGGAAAACCCACACCACCTGGCCCTGGAACATAAACACTTCATAGCTTCTGCTCCTCTTTTTTCCAGGCAGAATTTGTCTCATTTTGTTACAGTTTGTATCTAGATGTTCTCCCAAAGCCTTATGTGCTCACAGGTGGGGCTTTTCGGAGGTGGCTGGATCTATGGTGTGTGACGCTGGGATTAAGGATGTGATGCTAGGATTAAGGGTGGAATATAAAGGACAGAGCGCTGCTGCCATCACTTGCTGCTTGTCCGCTGCTGCCTCCTGCCTGCTCTGCAATGACCCTCTGCCATATCACCTTGCCTTGGAGCCAACCGACTGCGACTGAAACCTCTACAAACTGTGAGCTACAATAACCCTTTCCCCTTTTAACTTTGAGGGTCGGTATTTTGTCTCAGCAATGACAAAAGTAACTAGGACACCTTTACATCGAGACTGTGCAATGTTCAGGACTTTGCACATTTCTACTTCCCACCTTCAGGGCCTCCCTGGACTGCGAGAAGCAGATACTCACACAATGCCAGTCCCACATTTGTCACACATGGGCAGCTTCTGAGCATTTCCAACAGATGCTGCCACTTTGGTGACCGGAGCTTTAACACTTCTGAATCCTGAGGGCTTGTTGGGATCCCCTGAAATGAGGAAAACACACATTGGTTGAGAAGTGCAAAAATGCACTTAGAATCACATAAGTCTTTTGAAGCCACTAGATGACACATGTGTGTTCAGCCAATGTCACGAGCCCTGGAGTCAAACAGATGTGACAGTAGGCAAATTGCTTCTTTGGTCTCCTAGTTTCCTTTTCTATAAAGAACATTTTTCTCTTCACTTTCATGCAAAAAGATTTTGAAAAATATATAAGGCCTTCTACAGTACCTGGCACATGTTCAGCCCTCACAACACAAATTATATTACATTCTGATTAAACTCATGTACACACTGATATGGGAATTTTACATATACCTTACATAATAATAAATAAGTGAACCTAAACATATCTGCTAAAAGATGGTGTATGTCAATGGAGAAAGAAAACTGTATCATAATATGAACAAAATTCTTCTAGTATAGCATGCTATCAGCAGCCAGATGAAAACCATATAGAAAGGCAGGAGCTTTTGGACATTCAGCCTCATGCACATTAAATAAGCACCTACTTACTGGATGCTGACCACCCACAGTCCAGCTCACATCTCAGGGCACTGAGAGCCCGGTACCATGGGAGCTATTAAAAATGGTAGGCTATGAGTATTACTGTGGAGTAGACTTCCCCATCCCTGGGCTTCGACCAGTGAAGAGCGAGCAGATGTGAGCGCTCAGGCAAAAAGGACTAAATGCAGTTGTGTGGCACTGCGTGTCCCCACGTAGCTTCTTCCCTCTCCTGTAAGAACAACAAGACCCAGAGAGTGCGCCTTCCTTCACTAGGGGCCCCAGAATGGGAAGACTTGGGTGCCAGGTCCATACCTGCCAAGCCCAGTAGTCCAGCTGACCAGTAGCCCTTGTGCAATGCGAGTTACCCTTAGCTTAGTAACACAGGGTGAGAGTCGGCCTGGGCTACTGTTTGTTGGCTTACAGCAAACTCTCTACGAAGTATTTGGAAGCAGCCTGGATTTTTGATAGCCCTATCGTGGGTGCTCATGGCACAGTCTCTGAGGTGCCCCCACCAGTGCTGGGCTCCCACACTGAGGAAACACATACCCACCCAGTAAAACCTAAGCTGCAGAGAGATTCAAGGGCCCCAGGGGTTCTATTACTGTAAAATAGGGGCTCTGTGGCTCGTGGAAGGTTCAGTTCTGCCCCGTCAGTAGGTGCATCAGGGATGCCACGTTGGACCTTCATGTCCCAAGCCTACGACACTTTCTTGCTGTTCCCAAGCCTCTGGGAGAAGACTACTGTCCTAGTTTTGTTCATCGCTGACTGCATTAATCTTGATTTTTTAAAAAACTATGACATTAAAATGTTATTTTTATCTTAACTATTACTTTTTTTTTAATGTCCCCTTAAATTCCGCACATAAGGCAAATTCCTCACATACCTCATCTGAATCGCAGCTTTGCCCAGAGGCCTCTCAAAAGGACTTGGGTGGGTGGCTTTTCCAGGCACCTTAAACTCGCCTTCTAGCTGCCAGTGTGTGCCTGCCTACCCCATGACAAGGGAATAGCAGCTCATCTGCACTCCGGACAGTGCAGAAAAGCAGAACTGCAGAGGATCCAGCTCAGCAATGAGCTATTTTTTTCACACAATTCAATCAGTAGAAAAATCACCAAGAAAGGAAAAGAAGTACAAAAAGAAGGGAAGAAAGTGAGGACGGGCCTGAAATTCCTTCATGGCAGGAGAATCCATAACCTGTTCTGGATGAAGAGACAAGAGCTGAATTCAGTTGGGCAAAGATGGGCTGATGAGCCTGTGTATGAACGGCTCAGCCCTCATCAGGGCTTGGGCAGCCCTGCAGTGCCACCTGCTGGCAGGAGGTATTTTTCTAGCTTATCCAGCCAGTTCTGGAAATTCAGCAAATCTCTTCTTCCTTCATAACTGGCTTAGGAATGGATTATAGGCAGCTACAAAAATTTCCAAATTTCTCTTCTTCACGTGACCTTTGTGTACATGTTTCGGAAAAAAAAAGTAAAAACCGTTTAAATAAAGCACAGCAGTTTTTCTGTCCACTTCACAGTTCAACAGTCTTCCATGGCTCTATATTCCTACGGACTCAAGTTCAGGACGTTTAACCTAGGACTGGTCACCTCTTTTAGACTCCAGACCATTAGAGGATCCTCCTGGAACCAGGGGCCTCAACCAAAGGGAGTGTGCATAGCTGCCGCACAAGTCTCCAACTTTCTCCTCCAGAAGCCTATGGCCATCACTATGTGTTCTTGGTTATGATGTCCCCTTTTAAGATCTCCACTTTTTAAAAGTCTTCTTCCACAAGCGGATGAATAAACAAAATAAAATTTGGAATACATAGACAATGGATGTTATCTCACCTTAAAAGGAAGGAAATTCTGACACATGCTGTAAGAACGAACCTTGAGGATATTACATTAAGTAAAATGCATCAGTCACAAAAGAACAAATGATGTGATTTCAATTACATGAGGTATCTGGAAAAGTCATACGCAGAGACAGAAAGTAGAGTTGCAGTGGCCAGGAACTGGTGGAGCAGGGACTGGGGAGTTATTGTTTAATACTAGAGTTTCAATTTCAACAAGGTACTGTTCAACAAACAGTTCTGTGGAACGCCAGTGGTGATGGTATCATGACATAAATGTACTTGGTCACAGAACTGAGTACTTGAAAAGGATCATAACGATAAACTTCATGTTAAGTATTTTTCATCACAATTAAAAAACATAAAGTCTCCTTTTGCCTGCAAATTTAGGAATTTATCCAGAGCAAGACGAGTGTGGGGAAACCAACATCCTCTCCTTTTAGTATAAAGGATGAAGTCATCCTAAACAAGACAACCTGCACTAAATCTTAATTGGTTTATACCAAACCTGCAGCAAGGCTGTACAGACACACACTGCTTTAACCCTTTAAACAATGAGGAACTTCTTTTGTGTCCCACTGGACACATTCAGGAATTAGGGCTTAAAAAGACTAGCAACTTGCTCCAGGTCTTGGCAACAATGAGACAGATCTTGATGCCAGTGTTCTTACCTACAGTGCTGCTCTCTGAACCAGAGGCCTTTCTGCATGACGTAACCCTCACTGGGTGATTTTACCATGTACCAGCCACTGCCCTATGCCTTGACTATTTCATCTCAAATGAAAGCAGTACTGAAACACCCTTCCCATAGAGCTTTCTGCATGTGATGGATGTTAACACTTTATTCTCTTGAATGCAGGTACACATTAAGAAAAATGGCAGAAACTACAAGATCTGTTATCTCCCTCTTCCTCTGAGAAAATATTAATTTTCTTTGGGATGAGAATCTATCTAGATGAGGGGATAAAAAAAATTAATCCCCAGATTCTTATGCAGCCAGGTGTGGCCATGTGACTCAATTTCCTGGTCAAAAAAACATAAATGGAGTAGTAGTATGGGACTTCTGGGAAGGAGAAAGCTGGCTCATCTGAACGAGGGGACTCCCAAGTTAGCTCTGTCCCTTCCTTCCTCCCTGGTGCCTGGAAGTGGGCTGGATGGCTGGTGTATCAACTGCCACTTAGGACCACACGGTAACTTGAGCGTGAAAGCCACAAGTGCGGTTGTTGGGGCACAGGATGAAGGAATCCAGACCCCGGTGAGCACGGAACTGGCAACTCCCTGCTCAGATCCTTCTCTGGGAGCCCAGATGAGCGCCGTAGTACCGATATCCCAGTCTGGGCAGGATAAGTGAATGCCTCACTCATGTGAAGAATTTCCCACCCACTTATTTTATTCAGTAAAATAAGCTGTTGTTTCTCCCATTTTTTGACAAATTCATCATCCTCAAAGGTTGGACCCCAAGTTGTCAGTCAGTCAGGGCTAATTCTGAAGTTAATACACAGTTTGACTCTTTTTTTCCCCAACTACATAGGTACTCCAAGCAAGGGAGGGAGCTGCTGGTAGAACAGTACCTTTTAGCATAAAAGAAACACTGCTTTTCTAATTTCCTGTGGGTGTAAACTGTCACTCTCTCTAAAGAACCTACAGCATGAGGGAGGAAGCCCCATTGTTGGGTGTGCTCAGCTTCGGAGGGACTCCCCAAAAGTCAAGTCTCCAGTGGGGTTGTTGAGGAACATGTTCCCTGGGAGATGGCACCGAGCTCTGACCTTCGCTGACTGCCAGAGCCAGCTGCAGATTGGCTGATGCCCATCTCCCAGCCATAATTACCAGACGTCCTTCCCAAGAGCACCAATTCTCCATTCAAGGATGGATACTTTGGAAAGAAGACAGTCAGAGCTCACTTATGAATAACCTACACGACCTGGAGGCCTCCTGATAAAGTTTCAGCATAATTAATTATGAAATATCTACTCTTTGCCAGTCATGGCAATGGGTGGTTTGCACAATTAATGACACTGATGCTAGAGTGATTTATAAACTAGCCTAAGGACACAGGGTGAGGACACAACACACTGGAGCTCTCAGGCCTATAAGACTCCATCTACCCTACAGTGAGAACAAGCCCACAGTCCCAAAGGGAAAGTAGGCACCTGCCTTCAATGGCTTGCTGATCTGTGGTACATGGAGCTTGTTAAATAAAGACTGGCTCTGAAGGTATAGTAAAGAGGGGCCTCACACTCTCCCCCACTCGTTAGCAGTTTTTAGCACTTTGAAAGTCCATGAGGGCTGGGGGTATAACTCAGTGGTAGAGAACTTGCCTAGCATGCATGAGGCCCTGGGTTTAATCCCCAGAACCAGGAGGGGAAAAAAATGTGGCACATGCCTATAGTGCCAGCCTGGGCAACTTATGAGACCCTGTCTCAAGAAAAATAAAAACTTATGCCTTTCAGAGTACACTGTGCTCTACCTTCCCTGTCTATATTCATCCATGCTTAAGTAACAATTAACCCTCACAGCAGACCTTGAACAAGAACCTCTAGTCAAAGGTAGGGCTGATTACCTTTTTCCTCTGACTCCAGGATCTCCTGCAAAACCAGGAAGGATGTGGACTGTTTGGGGGGCTCATTTAACTCCTGTTTCTCTTGAAGCATCTTGTAAACTTCAGATTCTTTGTCAATGATGAGGCTGCCTGAATGCTGGGAATGATCTAAGCTGTAAAGAAAAGGATGTTTAGAAATTTATTAAGACATGTCAGAAGTTACCAAAAAACCACACCCAGCACTCCTCCCGAAGCAAAAATACCCTGGCCCAAAAAACAGACAGAAATTATCCATTTTCTTAACCCAGTTGTAGACCCGCCTAAATTGTGGGGTTTCCTTATGGTCAGAGATGGCTGCTGCTTCAATGTACTAAGAGACTGTTTTAGCAAATAGTTTCAGTAATTTAATTACTTGTGTCTTAATCCCATGGAAGGGAGATGCTTTACTTCTTTTTAAATTATACAAATAAAACTATGTCAAGAGAAGATTTAAGAGGGAAAATGTTGACCACAACCTGACCTCTGAAAACTCAGCTAGGTCTCCCTGTATGGGCCACAGGCATCATTTCATGAGCAAAAATCACATTCTTCTTTCCTAAGGATCTCCAGTTATTTTCCCTGACTCCATAAGCTCCTCACAATTCTCGTGACAGGAAGCTTGGACCTCCTCACCTGTCACACAGAGGCAAGCACCTAATCTACAGGGCTGGTGGTAAGACTGAAATGGTAAAGTGCTCTGCAAACTCTAAAGGGTTCAGGCTCAGGGACCAGGCAAGATAAGCACTGCCTCCCACACGCATCTCCTGTCACTCCGGGTACCCTAGAACAGGACACGCAGGTACAGCTGTGGGGCTCCTTCCCCTGAATGCCACGATCCAGTGGCAGGAAGGCTGTGCAGCCTTGGTCTCAGGCAGGAGGGAGACCTGTACAATCCATCCTGCATCTGACCCCTTCTCATCACTCATCACAAGCCATGCCATCGCCTACCAGCGTGATCAACCAGTCCAGAACTTGTTCCTCCTGCATTCTCTGCTGTAGGACAGTCTTACTTTCAACCAAAGGCAGAAAGATATTTTTTTTTTTCTGGTACCAGGACTTAAACTCACGACCTTGTGCTTGCCAGGCAGGCGCTGTGCTGCTGAACTAAATCCCCAGCCCCAGAAAGATATTTTAAATGCACAAATCAGACTGTATCATGCTGTGGCTCAGTGTAATTTCATCAGACTTTGAACCAAACATTTATAGTTTTAATAACAAAATACAAGTTTAAACAAATGCAACTCCTTTGGAATAAAGACTCATTACAGAAAGGATAAAGCCCTAAAAGAATCAGTCTAGCTTCCCTCTCAAACGTAATCCCTGGCTCACCCTCTCTGACCAGAACAGCCTTCTAGCAGTGCCTGGACCATACTAGCCTCGGAGGCTTTATACCTCCTGCTCCCTCCGCCTAGAATGTCTCCCCAGATGTCCTCAGGGCTCCCAGGCTTCACTTGGGTGCACTCCTCAAGGAGGGCTTCCTGACCCCAGCTTGTAACAGTCCACTGATCCCACTCACGCTACCTGCTACTTGCTCTCTCACCATACATTATACCTGTTTCACTTCACGATTATCCTGTTCCCCCTAGAAGGTAAGCAGGGACAGCCCATCTTACTCTCCAACATCTTCCCTTGCCTGGGTTCAATGTCCAGCCCAGAATCAGAACTCAGTAGTTAAGTGGCAGCACTGCCAAGCAGAGCCAACGCCTCTTCCGCCTTGCTCTTCTTGGTCTCCTCCTGCAGGTTCATAGGAATCCAGGGTAGCAGTTCAGGGATGCAGGTGACCCACCTCTTGGACCCACATCACCTCTTTCCTGCTCTGCAAGTTCTCAGAAGCCACCAGAGGGACAACGTGCCCAAAGGGCTGAAGAGCAAATATCAGATGGACAGTTGATGGTGGAAGTCATGCAGGTGGATAGGTGTCTACATAAACAAGCTGCAATCCCTGAATAATAAAGCTCCGTGCTCTCCAGCCCCCCTGGTTGCCTACCAGCGTTAAGGATGCGGGCAGGCGTAGATGAGTTGTATCAATTACACTTACTCATGTAGTTCCCACCCGGTCATTGTGTAAGGTAGCTCATATGCTACTTTAAAGAAAATCAAGGTATATATTTTGCCTGTGTATTTTTCCCCAAGTTTCTTCTCCCTCTCCTTTCTTTCTTTTCTCTGAGACAAACTGTGGGACAGCCTACTTTGCCTCCTGGGGCACTTTAAGTACCCAGTCGCCAGCTGAAAGCGGAGACAATCACAGGAATGAAGCCGCAAGTGTTTCCCTTGGCTCTAACCATGTTCGGGCAACACAGAATACGCATCTCAAAGAGTGACATCTGCTTTGGTGCTGCCAGGGATGATCGACATCTGCACCAGGTCATTACCCCTGGACTACAGGCTGCAGCTGGGGGAAGGGACAGCAGCCATCCCAGCCAATCTTGCCCGTCTCCCTCCCTCTACCTGCTGGGCGATGTTGAGCCTCTCTAGGCAGGCGGGCAGGTGGGCAGACGCAGGGGTCAGTTGCAGCCTCACCTATTCAGCAATTTCGTTTTTTTAGTTAGATGCCTAGAACTTGCCCTATAATAAGTATATTACATTATTTCTTATGAATCTTTCTTCTATTACACTTAGAACTATTTTAAAATCAAGATCAGACCATGGAATGTTCTTGGGAAGAATTTTTCCTCTTCTTTAGTGTGTGTTTTGTCTGGAAGCCACCAAGAAAACACAAAATGAAAGAAGTCAAACCACAAGGCCATCACATATTCTTCCAACAAACAGCCTTGGAAAGTATTTCTGTAATTTAAAAAATTACTATTTTCAAATAATGATAATATATTTATGCTGCTGGATGATTTATAAAGCACTTTCGATATCCACTATCTTATTTGAAACATGGCACGTGTACTTTACACACAAGAGCTTAAGGCCCAAACTCTAATTCTTAGATGCTAGACTATTAGGATAACAACTTGATAACATAACATCTTTAAAAATAATCAGCAAAAGAAATAGACCCAAAGAAGTCACACATAGCAACGGAAGAAAGAATTCCACAGTGATATGATGCTATGGTTTGACTATGGCTTTAAGTGTGTTGCCAAAAGTTCACATACTAGAAGCTTAGTTTTCAGTGGTGATGTTGGGGGAAAGGACGAGATATCTAAGCAGTACAACCTAGTACGTCTTTGGGAACCTGCCCTCAGATCATCATAGTTCTCATAAGAGAAAACAGGAAAATCTAAAACACCTAAAATTAGACTTCTAAGTAATATGTAAGTCAAAAAGAAGTCTGCAAGAAATGACAAAGATACTACACAGAATGAAAACAAAAACACAACATATCAAACATATCTAACCTAGTGTAGAGAAGGAAACTGGTTTTGAGGGTACACATTAAAAAGGCCTAGCTTTGCGCAGTGGCAGTATCGTAGCCAATGAGGTTTATCTGAGGCGTGATTATTGCTAATTGAAAAGGCCTGTGAAAGTCTCAAATCAGTAACCTAAACTCCAACCTAGAACCAAGAAAGACAGCAAAGGAAAATTGAAGAAAGCCAAAGGAAGAAAACAAAGCAAGGAGTACAAACCAGTGGGATTGCCAGCACGGTGGTGCAGGCCTATAATCCTTGCACTCAGGAACCTGAGGCAGGAGGATCACCATGAGTTTGAGGCCAGCCTGGGCTACATAGTAAGTTCAAGGATAGCCTGATTACATAGCAAGACACTGTCTCAAAGGAAAAAAAAAAAAAATCAGTGAGGCTGAAATGATAGTAATAGAGAACATATATTCTTTGAAACAATCAATAAAATTGATAATTGTCTAGTAAGGCTGACAGAGAGAGCGAAGGCATACTTAACCAGGACCAGGAATGACACAGAAATAGCACAACAAACCCTGCAGAGCATAGAAGATACTACTCCTAACAGGATAATAAAGATAATACCATGAACAATTCCACACACATAAATGGACAATTCAGAAGAAACAACCTACCTGAGAGGGTAGTGCACAACTATAATCCCAGCACTTGGGAGGGTGAGATAGGAGGATCACCGCTAACTCAAGGCCAGCATGGGATACACAGTGAATTTGTGGACAGCCTGAACTACACAGCAAGACCCTGACTCGAAAAATTAATTTTTAAAAAGGAAACAACTTAATTTCTTGGAAAACTGTGTGCTACACCCTAAGTCACCCAATAAGAAATAGATAATTTGAAAACCTACAATCATTAAAGATATTCACTGAAAAATTAATTTTTAAATTCCCCAAAAAAGAAATCTCTAGGCCTAATCATGTGACTAGAGTATTCTACCATACATTTAAAGAATCAACACTCATTCTATACAACATCTTCCATATAACAGAACAGAACATTTCCTAGCTTAATTTGCCAAGTATTAATTACCTTGACAGAACAAGTCAGATAACAGTAGTCAAACAAAGGAAACTACAGACTAGTATAACTTAAAAATATAGATTTAAAATGCCCAAGCAAATTATTAACAAAGAAAATTCAGCAATTTATAAAAATAACAATATGCCATAACCAACTGGAGTTTATTTCATGGATACAAAGCTAGCTTAATAATCAAAAATCAATTACTGCAATCTACCACCTTAACAGGCTAAAGAAAAATCACTTGATACAGAAAAACCATTTGACAAGACTCAATATACAGTTATAATAAAAAAAAAACTCTCAGCAAAATAGAAGGAAATTTACAAGGAATATACAAAAAAACAAAATCCCTCCCAGAAATAATTAAGGAATTCAGCAAAAATACATCAAAATAAACACAAAGCACTCAAGATAAACATGAAAAAATCAAATGTATTTCTTTATTCTAGCAGTGAACATGTGGTCACTGAAATTAAAAACACAATACTATTTACACTTGCCCAAAACGTATAGTTAGTCTATTAGGTGCAAATCTAACAAAGCATGTATGAGACTTCTATGCTGAAAACATCAAAATGCTGATGAAAGAAATTAAATTAAAGAGGGTGTAAACAAGTAAAATGGTATCATTATCCATTAATTGGAAGATGAAAGACTAGAGAACTCAGTTCTCTCCAAAATGATGCACAGTGATAAGTTTACCATAATTCACAAAAAATACCATGAGATTTCACAGACATATATAAATATTATTCCAGCCAGGCGTGGAGATGCATGCCTGTAATTCCAGCACCCATGAGGCTGAGGCAGGAGGATTGCTATGAGTTTGAGGCCACTCTGGGCTACACAGTGAGTTCAAGCCCAGCCTGTCTCTAAATAAATAAAAAAATAGATTATTCCACAATTTATATGAAAAGGCAAAGGAACTAGAATAGTTAAAACAATTCTGAAAAACAACATGGAAGGAATCAATCTATCTGATTTATTTCCTAGCCACTGCAATTAAGACTATGGTACTAATGAAGGGACAGATACATAGTTCAAAGGAACAGAACAGTAAACACAGAAACAGGCTTGCACAAATATGCCCAACTGAGTTTTATTTTTTAATAAAGATGTAAAAGCAATTTAGTGGACAATCTGTCTTTTGAACAAATGATGCAGGAATAACCACTGCTGCGTTTGATTCTGTATACAAAAATCAACTCAATATGCCTGAAGGCTTCAATGTAAAAAGTAAAACTACATACAATTTAGGAAAAAAGCTGGAGAAAATTTTCAGGTTCTAGGGCTAGGCAAACAAACGGATAAATTGGACTTGCTCAAAAGAAAGAACTTGTTTTATGAAAGATCCTATTCAGAGGATTAAAAGATAAACTACACACCAGGAGAAGATATTTGCAAACCACATATCCAACAAAGGACTAGAGGGTACACTGATGGCAAATGAGTATGTGGGAAGAGGCTTAAGACCATCATTCATTAGGCAAACTAAAACCACTAAGATATATTACATATCAGAATGGATAAGCAACAGCAAGTTGGGCTCAGCAGCACATGCCTGTCATCCTAGCACTGAAGGAGGCTGCGGAAGGAGGATGACAAGTTCAAGTCCTGCCTGGGAAACTTACTGAGAGCCTATCTCAAAAAAATTTGTTTAAAAAAATAAGAATAAGAATAGCAGCAAATGGTGGGGAGGACGTGGAGAAACCACAGCACTCAGATGCCGCTGGTGGAAGTATGAAATGGTAGACACTCTGCAAACAGCTTGGCAGCACCTTTAAAAGCTAAACACATAACTATCCTATGACCCAGCAATTATAGTGCTAGGCATTTATCCCAATGAAATGAAAACATGTCTGCATAAAAATCTGTTCACGAAGTTATAGCAATTTTATTCAGAATAGCCAGTGCTTATCTTTATCCTACATAGTATGTTTCCTTTGTTGTATTCCTGTTGAATTCATTACTTCTAGAAATCTTGCAGTACATTCCTTGTAATTTCCTATGTTGACAACCTGACATAAAACGGAAACAGTTTTATGCCTTCCTTTCTGAGCTACATGTCTTTCATTTCATTTTTGCCTTATGACATTGACTAACTTACAGCAGCACGATGCTGAATAAAAGTGATGATAGTGCACATCCTTGCCTTGTTCCCCATCTTTGGGGAAAAGGGTTGGGATTAAAGAGGATCTCAAAGATCTATTTGCACACCCATGTCATAATAACCAAGAAGTGAAAGTAACCAAAATACCTATTAGCAAATGAGTGAATTTTTTAATGCAAAAAAGAGTAAATGTTATTCAGCCCTTAAAAGGGAAGAAGTTCTGTCACGTACCATAACATGGTTGAACCTTTAGTACACTAAGCTAAGTGAGAGTGAAATAAGCCAATTGCAAAAAGATTCTGCACAGATGAGGAATCTAACAAATTCCTAGAAACAGAACACAGAATGCTGGTTTCCGGGCTGGGGGAAGGAGAGCAGAGAGAGGTGTTGTTCATTGGGTACAGAGCTTCACTTTTTCTTTTTTTCTAAATCCGATTTTATTGGTACATTTTAAATATACATAATGATCACATATACCATAGAGAATTTGTACCTGTACATGATATAACTTGTCTTTTTTTCCCATTCCCCACCCTTCCCTCAACCCGCTCCCCTCTCATTTTACAAAAGCTTGCTTCTACTTTTTCCATTTTTCTCTCTTTTTTAAAAAAGTTTCCCCTTCTTTCCTTTCCTCCTCCCCTTCCCTTGCTCCCCTCCCCATTTGGACATTTTCTTCCTATTTTACAATACCTATTATACACTTTGGTCCTCATTTCCACTGTCAGTTTCTCATACCAGATAAACAATGCGGTATTTACACGTGTGTGTCTGATTTATTTCACTTAAGAGGAGTTCTAGAGATCTGATGCACAAGGCACATGTAGTTAACACTACCACACTATTCGCTTAAAAATGGTTAAGACAGTAAATTTTATGTTGTGTGGTTTTTAGCACAAGAAAAAAAAGATACTCCCTTAAAATTGAGAGGCAGGAGATATGTTGATATATTTAAAAAACTATAAATTGATCATGCTTGCCAGACAAGTGCTGTGCTGCTAAGCTGTATCGCCAGCCCACATTTTTAGGTAGAGTAAAAGAAATAGGTAGACTCAGAAAACTCCTATGTTGCCTGTCTAGAGAAATGAGAACCTCACTGACAAAAGCAATTCTGGGAAACCCTATGTATTCAGTTTTGTAAAAGAATCCTGGCTCAAATACTCCCTGCTTTTAATCTTATGGCCTAGAGGCGGGTCCTGTGCTGAGAAACCAGAGGAATACCGATGGGCACCAGGAGAAGAGGGAGAAACACCCCGACACTGGAGACAGGCCAGCTGAGCTAGAGGGACAAGCAGCCACCTTTATGCTAGTGGCCTTCTGACCTAGCTCCAGATGAGTCAGGGTTAACGTGATCCCTCTGATATCACTTGAATTGGAGAATAATGCATTCGTTTATTTCCAGTACACCTGCTTAGAAGTCTACCTTACAAGTACATGAAGGAATACCTGAGAATATGGTTTGGAAGAGTATAGTTTGGAAGAGTAGTATTGGGCCTACTGAGTTGGTTATGGATGCTCCATCAGTTATTCCAAAAACAGACCACCGCTCTTCCAGGAAGCACACTAACCATACTGGATAGCTGAACTTAAGCTACCATGCTGGAAACAAAGAAGTTTACCACACATCATCACAAAACTCTCCACATTTGTCTTCATGCTTCCACCCTTCAGGAGCCCCCAGTACTCAGAAGTACTGGGGACAAAGTTCCTGGGCAGTGACCAGACCCTATACTCAGTGCTTTTCATACACCTCACTGCGTTCTCTCAACAGCATGGTGGTAAGGTGGTTCGTATAAGCCCCACCTTAGAGGTCAGGAGATGAAATTCAAAGAGGTTATATGGTTTGCCTAAGGTCCTTCAGCTGGTAAGAGGCACAGAAGGTATTCAAGGATCCTCTACTTACAAAACCTTTAGGAAATATCACGCAGTATCATATTAATAATGAAACTCAGGCTCTAAATTATCAGGTATTTATCAGAGCTAAATTGATCTCAATTCAAAGAGGTCAAAGAGAAGATGCTACCTTTCTAGTGAACCGGCAGTATTTCCTTCACTCACCTGGTATACAACAGACCTCAGAAGATAACTGTTAAACTGAACTGGAAAAAATGCTGCTGAGGACCTCCCTGTCAGCTGTACATTCGAGAAAGAGGTGTATCAGAAGATCCCCTTGCCTGCCTTCCCAACGGCAGTGCTGTTTGTTTTCTGACCTGACTGGGGTGCAACTGTGTAAAAACATAAAACAGACAGTCACACACACACCAGGATTCAGAAATCCGGGGCAAGCCCCAGGGAATGGGAGATGATGTCAGACACAAAATATGCAGTGACCCGAGTCTGGATCCTCAGCAAATTTCACAGACTAAACAGTGGGAGCAAGCAGGCGCTTGGGACTTGTGCTGACTGAGCCAGCAAGGTTACCCAGTGGCTGCTGGGTTGGCAGAATCTTTCTTAGCAGAGGACATACTAGGAACAAACCAGCAGGTAGAGACTTCTACACAAGCAGCAAGACTGGCTTGAGCAGCGCCTTGTGGGCTGCTCGTTCTCCCCTTGTTTCCAGATACATTCTCAATGAACATGGGGTGAAGCAGAAGCAGGCCCCCTTTTCTGGGAAAATTGGCAAGATTTCTGATAAGGAGTACGAAGCCACTGCAGATGAAGAGACTATGACAAAAGAGGGAAGTTTTAGACTGACTTTTTTCAGATTTAAGGAGAGGGGAGCAAGCCAGAAGCATGAGAGAAGAAAGAAGACATTAATGAAGGAAAAATAGCCAAGGCCACACTAAAAATACTTTGCAGGCACATATTTCTCCCAGCACATAGCCGTTTCTTTCAATTAAGGATGTGTCATTTCCTGGGTTATTAAATCCAGATCATGGAACATTCCACTCTGGGACAGTTACAGAAGGTCACGTTCTCAGCCCACCCAGCACCAGAACTGTGAAACATGAGGATGGTGGCCTCTGGTGTTTCTACCACTCCTCCTCGAGCTACTTGGAAGTTTCCCTTCAGGGTATGTCTGTGGAAAGCTTGGGGGAAGGTCGGGGTTGATACTTTTTCTCAGGTACCTCGAGCATCCCTGCAGTCACCCTAGAGGGCATCATCATCTCAAGCAGCCAGACTTGCAGCAGCCAGAATTTGGGAAAAATGACGCCGTAGTGACCACTCTGTCTTGATTACTATGATAAATGTCGATGACTTTCAGCATCTTGTAAAGCCAAAGTCACACAGCAAAAAAAGGTGTGCCTTACAAGATTCTAAGATACTAATAAGAAAAACACATTGCCCTCTCAGTGTCGGACACAGGGACCTGCACAGAGTTGTTACTCAATAATACCTGTCTTTTTTCTAGGAAGAACTGGCAGACTATATGCACAGTAGAGCCCATGTGCCCTTGAGTGTGGTTCCTCAACAGCCTCTTCTAATCCAGCGGTCTGGGACTTCTAGAACTTTAACCAGCATTTGAAACAATTGGCTTGCAATTTAAATGCCTTAAGAGTTGGGCAAATTATTAGTAAACGTGAATTAGGGAGAAACTGAACAGCAAAATGGGTTTCAGAGTTAATATAAAAATTGAGGATTCAAAGTGGGAAGGATTGTCAAACGCAGACAAGCCTGGATGACACCACGCTTTCCAATAAACTTTGAATGTAACTAATGTTTAGAAATCAGAAGATCACAGATATAAAGAGGGAAGGTCCCCCAATTTGTGCTTTTATGGAATAAATCAGCAGAGATAGGAATCGTAGACTTGCATGCAGCATCTGGCTGGAGCCAAGGAGCAGCACACCCTGTGGACGGGACATGCACTGTTCAGCCGCCAAAGGCCACTGCTACCCCTCGTTCGCATTCAGAGCTCTGTCGTTGGTTCTTTGGGTATCTGAGTTGGCAACTCCTAACCTAGTCTATCTCCTTTCTACCCAGGGAGAAGTGGCTCCATCTCTAAATCTCCCTCCCCTTACCCAGCACCTTTGCCAGAGGCTGCTGGTGTTTCTGAACACAAACTCCACAAGTGTGGGATGGAGTAGACAATGGGTCCCTCTGCTGCAAAGAACCATAAGATGTTTTATAAAGACTCAAAGGTAACTATACTCAAGTGACCTGCGACAGAAGGAGATAACCCTGTCCATCCCAAGCAAGAAGCTTCTTCAGACTTTTCTGCCCTTTCTTTCTCAGCCCCATCCCTTCCCTGGATAAGCCTGCCTCTGCCCTTCAACCCCCATCAGAGCTCATTACTGTGTACAAGCATTACCTCTCCTCAGGGAATTCTCTTCTTTCTACCATTTTTGGTTCACTCTGGGGGAAAAGAAAACACAGCTCTACCACAACTGTGCATGGTGAGGTATTCCATTTTTTCAGAACAGATAGGGAATACTACACTAGATTTACTCAAGTGCTCCCCAACTAGGAAGACTGAGGAATTTCTCAGGAAGCTGCAGTTTTATCAAGGAAGAACTATGATCAGTAGAAGATGAAGCACACTAGACCACAGCCATCAGGACAAGGATAACATCATTTCTCCATTACGTTTTGCAAAACAGTTATATGATTTGTTTGTGGCAGATGCGGTGCTGGGCATTTTACATGTTACTTCTTATTGTTACAATTCTACAAAGAAGGTATTGTCCCCTTTTTATATATGAAGAAAATAAACATAGGTTTTTCTCCTGGGAATAGATGAACCTAGACCTGGAGTAAAAAGCCTCTTCCAGGACTGACCTAGAGAAAAACTCATGGGCATACTTACGGTCTGCCATTCGCCTCTTCTCCACCAGCTGCTGTCTTTGACTCCACAGCACTGTTGAAGCTAGAGATGTTTTCAGAAGAGTAGAGGCCAGCAGGGTTGTTGTACTGGTTCTTGATGACTCTGGGGGCAGGTGAGGCAGTAAAGGGCATGGCACTTCGGTTGTGGGCACTTCCTATGTGTAAGACCTCCTGCAGGCAGGGAGCAAACAAGAAATCAAGAGGACTATCCAACACACACCCCTCAAGGGGCGTTGCAGGCCAATAGCCATGGAGAAGTTCCACCTGAGCCGTAAAGGCTCTGTTCAGACCCAACTTTAACTGAGAGACTGTGGAAGACCCACTGAGACAAGGCAAGGATGGGAAAGTGTCCCCAGAAGGGCATCTGTGCAAGTTCACACTCTTTGAATCAGCTCTGCCTTCTTATTCTCCAGATAGCCCTGGGCAGGACCCCTAATGCCTTGAGCTGCCAGGATCCAAATCTCAACTGCAGTACCCTTTCTGGAGACATTCTAGAAGGATTAAGGAATCACGAGGAAAGGAACATGCAGTCACGCTAGCCAGCACAGACCAGCAGACGACACAAAGTGACAAAAATTATCCCAGAGCTGAGCAGGTCTGGTTACCGGACGGGAGATTGTGGTGCTGCGGGGGAAGCAGCTGCCAACCAGGCAGAGGTGGGCTCAGTAGCTACCGAAGAGAATGGAAGGATTAGGAGCTACTGTTCATTGTAGGAGAAAGACAAAGCTACTCAGAGAGAAGGTTTAGGGGTATTTGTTACAGGGGTGGGAACTGTGGAGCTGCAAAAAGGACCTTGAGTTCCAAGCACTATTCTCTGCCCTCTGTAATTTGAGAGCAAACCTTCCACCCCCACCCTGGCCCTGCTACAAGTCAGGTGAATAATTACTACAACTACAACCTCAAAGAGCTTCCATACCATCACCCCTAACACTTTCTTTAAACTAACACTCCTTAAAAAAAACTCAGGTCTTTGATGACTCTGTAAGCAAGGTTCTGTCTGCTACAATGATCTGGACAAGCCACAGCTCTGAGATAACGCTTGCCTGGTGCAGCCGGCTGAACTCAAACCATGTTGTCACTATTTGATGAGTTCCTGAGAAAATCTTCCTGAATTCCAGTCTCTTTCATAAACACCCAATACCAGAACAGCTTTTCCAAGAGTTCCTATCCTTCTATTGCTCTTCCCGTTCTCCCTCCCCACTTCTTTTTTGTTAAATCTTCAATATTTTCTTAAAAACCATTACATATGGAAACTAACAGCTTAATTCACTGTATACCCAATTTTTTTAAAAAAAGACAACATAAAAAATATTTTTATAAGGTTCCTTATTCACTCTTCACACTGAATTTCTCTCCAACAAGTCAGAGTCTGAAATTTTACTCTGTAAAGTTACTTGACTTTGTCCACATCAGGTAAAAGCTAAGTGTACACAGATAATCACAAAGAAAGGGTACATAACTAATTAAGAAAAAAAAATCGACAGTAACCAAGAAACAGTTCAACAATTTTACGGCACAACTATTCAAAGGAATCATAAGAAATCATTAAGGATTCATTGCAAAAACAGCAGCAGATTTACCAATGGGCGACTTGGACTCTGGCTGCACACACCACAGTGCTGGGGACAGACACCCGGCCTGTGCTTCTCTACCGCAAATCCTGGGCGCAGCACTGAAGATGAACACGTGAAGAAACCCTTCTTTTTCTAACTTGGCTACATTTTTCCCTGCTACTGCCTGTTTAGCTGTGGGCAAATGACACATTTTTTATGTCATTTCTCATCTTTAAAATGAGTAAGATAAAGCTTTCTTCACAAAAGCTTGATGTGACAGAGTAACATACCAAGCACAGTGCCTGGCCCGTAGCAGATGTCCAACTGGCTCTGGTTCCTCTACCTCCATAGAAACACATTTCCAATTAACATGGAAGACCATGGAAAATTCAGGTTGGAAATCCTAATTTTTTACTTTATAAAGCAAGAATCCTTCTAGAGTGTATCTGGTTTGTACATAAATGGAATATTTCTATCCCCAGAAGGCAGGCAGATTCAGGACTTGCCTTTTGGAAAGGATGATGTAATTGTTTGGGCTTTGTATTTATCAGTCTCCAAGGAAACTCAATAATGAGGAAATGCAAACTAGGTGTGTAACTACACTGACCTCAGATAAGCTGGGGTGTTGGTTGGCTTGACATGCACTAACAGATCTTTTTACTATAGATGAACTCTGCTCTTAGTCATTTTTCATCTAGTTTAGGATAGGCAGAAGTGGAAGATTTTGTAAAAAGGAGAAGTGGAAAGTTTTCATAAGAATAAAGAATTACTAGAATCAAGAGAAAAATAAACATTAGATTTTAAAGTAGTTGAGAATTTTTAAAACTTCTGATATTTTAACATTACTTTCAAAATATTAACACAAGTAATCAGATCTTAAGTTTAAGGTGAAAATTCAAGTAAAATACAGAGAAAGTATGACTGCAATGTAAATTATGATTATCTTATTTAAGTAAAAACTAGGATTTCATATAAATCAAATTTAAACAAAATCATTTCTTATGTGCTGTAAAACATGAAAATAACACATTAAAATTTAACATTCATAGTAAATTTAATGAAATGGGTGAGAGCTCTTAGGGAAATTGAAATTAACTGTGTGGTATGTTTTAAATTAGTCTGCACAACAGCCAGTTTGTAGTCTTATCATTTTATGAACTTTTATTACAAGACTTGTATAGAATATGCTCATATTTTAAAATTACAGATTGAAAATTTTACTTAAAGTCACTTCTAGAATTTTTATATATGATTTTCAATTGTGGAAAAAAATTTGTGATTATATTTCTGAAATTTTAATGGGAACTATTTGAGAAAATATGACAACATCTACAATTGAATGACTTCAACTTCACACAATTCGATTTATGTAAAAGATAATAACCTGTATGTTATCCTTTTGTTTTATCTCCCTTCACCATAGAAACCAGTATTCTAAACTTAGGAAAAAAAATTAAATTTCAAATCTTTAACTGGGGTTAAATGTGTAACAATCACAACCCAGTCTAAAATTTGCAAATGTCACTATCAATTTATCCATTTAACATTATAAGTTATTAATTTATTCATCAGACATATATTTGCCACAAGCAACACATTAGGTATGAGAAACTTTACAAAAATGTTCTAAACATTCTTCTATTTCTTTTCCTTATTTCAAAAAGTATGCATTCATTGTAGATAATTTAATTATGTAGATAATTTAATTATATAAATAAAATCACCTATAAGCTAACTACTGAGAGATTTATTCATAAATGTGATCTAAGCGTAGAAAATAGTTTATTTAGTTAGCTTACGAATAAGGCAGCTAGGTAGTGGAAGAGTCTGAGATACAGTGGGGTAATCAGCCATACTGATAAAAACTGAGAATGAACTGAGACTCTGGACAAAGAATGAACTTCCTCAGGCAGCATGGAATGCAGCTCGCCCCCTACTAAAGAGGTACAGCCACTACCTAATAAGCTCCTGAATTTTGAGAAAATAATAATGCAAATTAATCAGTTCTTCTGAGATCCAAGTTTCTGGTAAACCCTACATGTCGAAGAACTGGGTTAAAGCCTGAGTCTCAGTTGGTCGTTTTAAATCCACAGGGCCACCTGCAGTAGGTGACCACTAAACAACTGAACAATTTCTGTGCTGTTTATCTATAATTAGCTCTAGGTCAGGAGGCCATGTGGTCACCCCACTCAGGACTTCTGGAAATCCAGGAGCTACTCTCCTCACTTCCAATAAAAACTCTTCTAACTTCCTTCGGTTTGCAGCTTCATTCCTCAGCATTTATGGAACCATAAACCTGGTACACACAGCATCATTAAGATAGTCTATTATTCCAGGAAATTCTGTTTAGCCAACAAATTGTGCAGCTATTCCCTATCACATTTTTCAATATTAACTGCCACTTTAATTTAGTAATTTTGATATCTCACTAGAAGTTTCACTGTAACAAAAACAGAAATATGTACCTAGGACTCATACGGGGCTATAGGGAAAAAAAAAACAAAAAACAAGGTTTACTATTGAATTACCCCTCATTTGTTTTAAAAGCTCCATGCCTCAGAACCTAAATCTACTTTCATTCCTGGGGTGATCTGCTTGTATCTTAAATCCCAAACAACCTGAGTTAGCTCCCTGATTTTACTTTGGTCCTGCCAATCCTACTTGTAGGAAGGCATCCACCCAGGAAGGTTTTTACCTGTTTCCCTTATCACCTTCCTCCCCTCAGCGCATGTGGGTTCCTGCACTGGGATTTTCCAGCCCTCCCCTCCCTCATTTCCCTTATAGGAAGAACTAAAAAAGAGCCACATTCCAGCAATGACGCTGAAGGACTCTCCCTGCCTAAGGCTTCGCAGGCCTCTAGGGCATGAGAAATGGGAATAGTGTACAATGATCAGATCAAAAGTGAGAAAGCTGCTGGTAGCATGAGGAGTTGCAATGATGAGAAAGTACTTACTTGAGGTTCAGAAGCTAAATTCATCTTGTATGGATGACGTTTCCCCTCCTCAGTCACTAGAGGAGACCAGATTTTATGTTCAGATCTGTAACAGATGAGCAAGGATATTATTTCTTTTTCATTTTGAGGATAGGCAGAGCTGAAGATTGAATCCAGGGTCTGGAGCATGCTAGGCAAGCACTCTAATCACTTAGCTAGACTCCCAGTCCAAAGCTATTGTTTTGGGCTGAGGATTTAGCTCAGCGGCACAGCACCCGCCTGGCAAGTGAGACATCGTAAGTTCGATTCCTGGTACCAGAAAAAAGCCAAAAGCAAAAACAAAAAAACCCACAAAGCTGTTGTTTCATTTGTGCTAAATTAACAATATAAGTAGCCCTCCACACCAATGGGTACCACATTCTCAAACTCAATCAACTACAGACAGGCAATATTTCAAAAAAATTGTATTGGTACTGAATATGTCTAAATTTTTTCTTTGTCACTGTTCCCTAAATAATACAGAATAGTGACTAAGAAGCACTTATACTATTTGTGTACTATAAGTAATCTAGAGTTAACTTACCAGAGGATATGTATAAACACTATGCCACTTCGTATAAGATACTTCAGTAGCCACAGATTTTGGTATCTGTGGGGTCCTAGAAAGAACCTCCCATGGGTACTAAGGGATGACTGTCTACACTAAAACCAGATTACAAAACATTCCCCTTCCATGCACTTTTACCCTGCATTGCAACCACTGTGATCTTTCAAAAGCCCCAATCTGGAGGCATCCGCTCATTTCTGATGATTTCCCACAAACAGGCCTTAGGTGGTTACCAAAGCTGTCCCATCTCCTTCTACGTAGCCTCAGCCTCTGTCATTACACTTTAAGGACCTGATACCAACCACACTCTTTCACGTTCCTGCCACTTGCCTCATGCAGCCCCACCTCTGCTCAGAATGGAATGAGCTCTTCCTATGGGCACAATGTTCCAGACCAGACCAAAGAATCAACTTACACATGAAGCTTGTTTGGCCCAAATGAAAGTAATGCCTCCTTTTTTAAGCTTGCAAAGGATTTTCTTCCTACCAATCACATGCAATAACTAGTGTAGTCTCAGTTTTCATTAGTGTAGGGTTGCAGGTAGAGACTATAAGAATCTTTGTTTTTGTCAGAAGTCCAGCACACTGTCAGGCACAAAATGCATCTGTTCAATTGTTGGTAAATGAATAGAAAAATCAATTAATCAACTAGTTAATGAATGCATCAATGACTTCAACCAGGGCTTAAAAGAAAGTATTTATACTGAGACACAAATGGAAATAAGAATGAGGAGTGAATGTGCTTTTGAGAGGAAGGGTCTTAATAAAATGCTGCACCTCATATGGGGTGGGGCTCTGAAGTGTAAAGTATTTTGCCATAATGTCCCACTCTTGGTCCTCTTGCCAACTCCACGGCACAGAGCAGGAGAAAGTAATGCATACACTTTACAGAACCCAGTGAAGAGCTGCGGAAGCCAAGGTTATGAGACACTAAAGGTCAGGTTCACAGATCAGAAGGAAGAACCTGAACTTGATCCAATAGGAAACAGGAAGCCATTGAAGGCTGAATCAAATCACTCCTAAAATCTTGCTTTTGTAGAAGCTCTTCCAAGACTAATGAAAGAATGGAAATTCTACCCTAATTACAACTCCCAAGGTGTTCTGCTTGCTTGTCCTTTCAACCACAGCTCTCTCTCTTGTAGTACACTAAAAGGTACACTCAGCATTTTGTCTAACATGTTACTATAGTCTTTCTCTGTTACTATAGTCTCCTGGCACAATACTTGCTCAATGTACTGTGGCAGGAGCAGCATCCTAAACTGATGCTGAATGGTCTCTAGGAAGAATTTTTCATTTTAATATACCTAACAATAGTTAATTGATTTTAACTTACTCAGAATTTTGGTTAGTTGTGCTGAATCAAGTGAAAATGTAGGTATCTAAAAGAAGCCCACAGAGGGGCTGGGGATTTAGCTCAGCGGCAAAAGCACTTGCCTGGCAAGCGCAAGGTCGTGAGTTCGGTTCCCGGTACCGGAGAAAAACCAAAACCAAAAAAAATAAAAAATAAAAAAATAAAAGAAGCCCACAGGATCAGGGATGCAGCTCAGGAGCACAGTGCCTGCTTGGCAAGCGCAAGGCCCTGAGTTCCATTCCCGGCACCAAAAAAATAAAAGAAGCCTATTATACAAAAATTATAGAGGAAAAAGTGCAACCTGAAATTCCGGGTCTACAGAATTTTTGGCATGCTTCCAGCATGCACAGCATGGAGTTAGGGGGTACAGGGAGCTCTGAGATGGGAAAAGAAGTCCCTGCACACAAACACCTTCTAATTGGTCAAAAATAAACAAATGTGTCCGCAGCTCACCTGGTTACTGTGAGAGTCATGTTGTCTGTACAGCCCTTGATTTTGTTCTGAGCTTCCAAGTGCGTCATATTGCTGGTATTTTCCCCATCAATGGCCGTGATTACATCTCCAATACATAAATTAGCTGTGGCAGCTTTGCTTCCAGGAGTGACCTGGTAACAAAGGGGAAAGCAGGCTAGTTACCATGTGTCCCAAGAAAACCACAAAGTGACCATCAGGTTAACTATTCACTTATTTGTAGAAAAGCATTTAAAAAGGAGAAAGGGCTGAAGTCCAGACTCTGAATAATAATAACCCTTTACATTTAGGTTATCATTCACAAAGAGTCCTCTTCTGTGTGTGATCTCACTGGATCCTTACAACAACCTTGTGAGAAAGGACAAATATCAGGCTCCATTTGAAAGACCAGGAAATTGAGGCTTAGAAAGGTTCAAAACTTACCAATGATCACCCAACTAGTATATCACCTAGTATACCACTAATAGACTACTCCTTCAACTAGTCTATTACAATCTCAAACCCTGAACCAGACCCAGTGTTCTTCCCACTGAATCTTGTTACTTCCTTGAAATAAGTCACCAATTACATTTTAAAAACACACACACTTTCAGAGAACATTATATAAAGTAAACCCTGCATCTAAATAAATCTTAATATGTTATTATATGCACAAAAGGAAACTGGAACACTGCACACCGAATTGCTCACTGTGATACATTTCTGTGATGTGTTTAACAATGAGCTTGAATGACTTTCGCAATTTAAAAAAGCAATGAAGAATATTCTTAAATATGGTATGTTTAAAATATGGGTTTACATTGATTCATTTCTTCCCACTCAAGAAGTTGGCTGTGATTGGCATCCTTCCCATAGGTAGATGGTTTTCTGCAAGCTGATGCTTCTAAACCAATGGTTCTAAATTTATAGACCACCGACACTTGCAAGAAGTCAGTCAATTACTGCACCAAGTCTGCAAATCCACCTGCCTACTGAGTAGTACAAGCGGACTGAATAAATAGCATGTCTCTCACGCATATGTACAACTATTTTCAAGTGAATACCAATGTAGTTTTGAGGAACAAAGTATACAAAGTCATTTTGAAGTAGTATTAACCTCAGAGTAAATGGCTGCTACTGGGTATTTTCTAAAGCAAGTTATACTAAAAATGTTACTACTATCACTCTAGTGTCAGCCTAGAACTTTCTGACATCAAAAAGCTGTCTTGGCTGGGAATCCAAGTCCCCAGGAGCAGTGTGGTACCAACGACCCCCAGGCTCTCAGGGCCCACAGGGCTGTGGTTTGTCCCTGGAAAAGTCCTGCTGGCTCCTGGGAAACAACGCAGAAAGATGTAATGAACACCCGTTACCTCTACAAGGCTGAACCACAGGTACAAGGCCCTCCAAGGCACCAGAGCAGGTGTGACCCCCCACATCTGATATAGTTTTCAGCATTCCGTTTCTGGTCAGCCCACACTAAACTGAAAACGTTAACCCCCGTGGAACACTTGGTGTGGGACTACAGTCATAGTTCACTCCCTCATCAGCACCCTGACCTCACAAAATGATGTGGGGGTGAGTTGATCCTCAAGCTCCCTTCTGCTCCAACACACGATGACTTTATCAGGCAAAACTCCCCTGGAATGTGGCAGGATGTGGAAACCGAGACAGAGATCTTGACCTTCTAACCTTTCTCTCTGGCTTTCCCATCATCTGTTTACCAGAGATCTGGCATAGAAAATGAAAGCCCCTAATTCAAGGTTCAGACCTTCTCCCAGGCAGCCAATGAGACGAGAGATAGGAGAGCGCAGGCTGCTCTTTCTTCAGTCAACATTGGGAAGTTTGCTTCTGAGTCATCTGCAGCAGGCAGTATAAACAAAGTGCTCTCATGCTTCTGACCCATCTTCCTGAGAAGGTTGAGCTGCTGTGACTTCAGATATATTCTGCCTTTACTAAAGGACAAAATACAAATTCATTTTTTAAATTCCTCTATCTACATGTACTACTTCATTTGAGAGAGGCAAAGGTTCTAGATCGGCGGACTTCACCTGAATCAAGGAGGATACTGCCTGCTCAAACTCACTTACTGTGCCAAATCTAGCAGTGTTAAAGAGCAGTCACCTGAGGATAAAATCCAAAATCTTTAGCAAGGCCCTACAGGCAGGGCTTTCCTCCTTACCTTCATTATGGCACCTTCCCTCTAAGCCCTAGCTACAGGGACCACCCCAAGCTCTTTTCCACTTCAGGAACTTAGCTGATTACAAGGCTCACCTTATAAGACTTTTCTGAGAGCCCTCCCTGACCTCCAATCTAGAGGTGATCTCCATCAGCCTACTGATGCAGTCTGTTCTTCGAGGCGCCTGTCACATTCTTTTGGTAAAGCTCTTTGGGCATGTGACCGTGTCTACTATAAGGGTAAAGTGTATGAGGGCAGGTTCGTGTGTCAAAGTATACCCAGTCCTCAATAAATATTTACCTAGTGAATGACTAAATCTAAAATATCTAGTGTTGTTAAACATGCAGTCAGCCTATTTCACTTTGTCCTTTAAAGTGGATATTTCAAAATAATCAAAAATATTTTCATTTTAAAATCAAATAATCACCTCCCTTCACGTCAATATCCTGGAACATATCCACTCACAAAACTAAAATAATGAGACTAGGCAAGAAGGAAGGGGTTGCTCAAAAGATAAAATACAAGTTTCTTTTTACTTTCTTATATTCAGTTATTGCTAGGTTTGAACTTTCCAGCATTTGGTCCAAACTGTTTCTCAGGAGTGGCATTTTTGCTCAGAACATTCCTTCCCAACAGGCCCTGGACAAGCTAGAACCAGTTTGACAAGCCCCAAGTCTGAGTAATCAAGACTTAGCCATTCTATCTGTCTTTAGTCTGATTTTTTTCTTTCTTTCTTTTTTTTCTTTCTTTGCTTTCTTCCTTCCTTCCTTCCTTTTCTTTCTTTTTATTTTTAAGTCAAATTCATAAGAGGCCAAAGGAAAACTTGGAAAATTACATGACAATATCATCAAATGGCACACACATGTAATTACTCATAAGCAGATTAAGTGCATATGCTTTTATGAGCCATATCTTTTTGGGAAAAATGCATTTATGTAAACAAATTACACACTTTGTTTTACAAAGCTTTTTCATACACAATCTCCTATTTGAGATAATAATAATGATGAATTCACTACAAATAGATAACTTAACAGGTAAGGGGAAAAAAAAGACAAACAAGTTTTGTGATGGGTTTAAGTTCACAAATAAAGGCCTTGGACCTAAATTTGAAACTACATCTCATTTCAAATTCTATACTTTTCTGCTTTAGCAAAATGCCAAAACAGACTCTGAACCCAATAATCAGAGCTACAGAAAAATGCAGGGGTCTTCTACACAAGGACCGGAGTGTCACAGCCTGCTGCTGACTGAATGCCTCCCTGGCCTAGGACAACGGCCCCACTGCTCTGGACTGTGCAGTGCCCAGGACCCACCCTTTACAAACTCTGCAGATCATAACCTGGAACCGAAATGGGCTGAAGGAGAGAAGGCCTGTGCCTCAGTATTGAAGAGTTCCTATCTGGAAAGAGGGCCAAAAACACATCCTGGAGGGAAGACAGCTTCTTTAATAAATGGTGCTAGAAAAACTGGACATCCATATGCAAAAGACTGAGTCTACACACATATGCCTCAGCATGAACTAAACTAAAATCAAAATGGATCAAAGATCTAAATGTTAAAACAGAAGCAATGTTCTGGAAGACAAAATAGGTAAAACTCTTAAAGACAGAGGCACAGGCAAGGACTTTCTGAACAGAACCCCGGTGGCACAAGCAATAATACCAACAATTAACAAAGGGGATCATATCAAATTAAAAAGCACAGCAAAGGAAACAACCAGCAGAGTAGAAAAACAACCTACAGAATGGGAAAAAATTTTTTGCCAGCTATGTATTCCTCAGAGAACTGGCATGTAGACCACATGAAGAACTCAAAAATCTTAATCTCTTCAAAATAAAGGACCCAATCAAAAAAAGGGCAACTACAATGAGTAGACATTTCTCAGAAGGACAAGTCCAAATGGCCAATAAATACTACATGAAAAAATGTTCAACACTGCTGGCCATTTGAAGAATGCAAATTAAAACAACACTAAGTTTCCATCTTACTCCAGAAAGAATGACTATCATCAAGAAACGGTAACAAACACTGAAAAGGTGGCGAGTGTGTGTGTGTGCGTGTGTGGGGGTGGGTGTCTTCCCCATTGTTGGAGGGAATATAAACTAATATAACCATTAAGGGGATCAGTATGAAAAGTACTCAAAAAGTTAAAAACAGAAATTGCACTGGACCCAGATGTTCCCCTTTAGGTGTCTTCCCACAAGAGTTAAAGTTATCACATGACAGTGATACATGCATACCCATGTTTATAGCAGTATAATTTATAATAGCTAAATCTTGGAAATAGCCTATATGCCCATCAACAGATGAATCAAAGGAAATGTGGTATTTACATAAAATGGAGTATTACTGTGCAATAAAAAACAACTTGAGGTATCTGTAGAAAAATGGATGTACTTCGAGACCATAATGTTAAATGATATAAATCAGACACACAAGTTTAAATATTACATGGTTTCTCTTATATAAGAAACCCAAAGTATAAAGAGCAAAATAAATGATAGATTATAGGAAGTAGGGGGATCTTTTTCAAATGGGAACGGGAATAAGAGATGGAGGGAGTGGGGAGAGAAGGGAAAGGTGATTTAAAATAAATCAATAAATAACGCTTTTGCAACTGGGAAGAACAAAAGCTGGAGGGAACAGAGAGGGGTGGGAGGGGGAGGGAAAAGAAAAGAATTAAGATGTGTTATGTACATATACAAACTCCCCACAATAACTGTAATCATTATGTACTGCAAACATATACATTTAACACTTTTTTAAAATTTTAAAATAAAAAAATCATTTCTAAACAAAAAAGGGTTCTGTCTGTAACGTGGATTCTAGTTCTTGCCATTTATTACTTCTACATCATAATCAACCATAATCAAAAGAGTGGCCATCAGTTAATGGATGTTTATTACGTACTAAGCTCAATCCAAGCGTGTAGCAAGGGTTAATTTACAATCTTCCCGTGATACAATCAGGCAGGCAACATTATTTGCATCATCACAGGTGAGGAGATACAGGGACAGGAGCTAAGCAGTTTGTCTGAGGTGTCTCAGCTGGTGAGTAGCAGACCACAGCAGGCTCCACCCGGCCATGAAAGTCCACCAGAACCATCTCATGATGGAGTCAGCTTCAACTTCTAAAGAAGAAACTCCATACTCCCCTCCAAAGAAGAAAAGACCCATTAGTTCAATGGGCTCCCCAAAATACATTTGCCTGCTTTCTCCCTCACAGACCCTACAATTAGAGCACGGAACTCTTGCTGGGGAAGAGTAAATAGGTTTAGGTATAAAAACTGCCACTTATTTTTTGGTAATTTACCATTTCCTGCACTATTCATCATGATGCCTTCACCCTTTGGCCCAGGTCCCACCCGTGGGCAGACACTGGTTGCTTGGAGGCCAACTTAAACATCTACTCTACACTACAAGTTTATGACATGTCTTCAGGACCTGTGTATTGTTGCCAAAGTCCCGAGCACTGATTTTTCAAGATTTTAATTTCTCTCCTACATGGTGCAAAACAGAACGATGAGGTAGTCTCACATTTTCTTCAAATTCAACCTCCTCCCTGGTGATACAGGAGTGATCAAAACATACAGAGAATATTTAATTTTTTAAAAATTTATTCCAGTAAAGAATACATGAGGCCGGGGATACAGCTCAATGGCACAAGCGCCTGCCTGGCAAGCGCAAGGTCCTGAGTTCGATTCTTACATCCGGTAATCTGAGCAACTTCGTTGAAGATAACAATATGTAATATAACAACCATTGTTAATTCCTATCATCTTGTTTTGAAATCCTGTATAGTTTTTGTTTTTGTGTTGTTTTGTTTTTGTCTTTGTTGTTGTTATTTTATTTTTCTCTCTTTAAAATAAAAAAAGAATACATTGTCACTGATGCCCCTCATTTCTTCCCTTAGTGTCTTATTGAGGTCTGATCAAATACATGGTGAATGCTGCTGGTAAGTGACAGTCAATGTAAAAACAGCCTCATAAAAATATTATGGTATGTCGCCATCCATCTTACTCACTGGATCAGGCACCATGCAACTCCCCAAAGTCAAAATGAGCGTGAAAGGTAAGCACTTTAAATTGATTCAGGACCCCGAAGCAGCCACAACAGCACAACTAAAGGCATGAAAGAAGAATTCCAGAACTGTTTCAGAAAGTGGCAAGAATACAGGAAGTCAGGGGAGTATTCTTCGGGGTATTAATGGCAATGTGTCTTTTACTGTAATACATTTTTAAAATTTAAATATTCACCATGTTTTTGAACAAACCTTGTAATGGCATGTTTCTGTTTCAGCTCTTCCCTGCTCTCACTCTCTTGTTCGCTGACTCATCAAACACCCTTATGCGTATTCTGAAAGATGGTGTGGATTGTTAGGTAAGATGCGGCTTCTGGAGTCAGAAGGCTAGGGCTTAAGTCCTGCCTCGGAAACCAGTGAGCTCGGGGTCCTCCACGTGCTTCACTCTTCTCATCTATTTGACAAGGATGGAAGTAATGTTCCTGATACCAGCAGCCTGTTGTGATGATTGCATGAGACAACTAAGGCACAGCACACTGTGAGAGCTCTAACAAAAAAGAGAGATTTTATTTGCAGATGACAAGAACTACACAAGGCACTGGAACACAGCTGTGAAAAGGACAGTGCCAGCCAGCAAGGAGTTCACAATCTATGGAGGACAGAGAACATGGACAAGAGCTAACAAATGCTCTGCCCAAATCAATGAGGCAATGGAAGCCAAAGGTGGAATCAAAAAAGATTCCCTGAAAAAGGTGCTGTGTAAAACCGCAAAGCCACATAAGGTGGCTGAAAAGAACATGCCAAGTTCCGGGAACAGCATGTGGACTAGCATGGATGAAACACAGGAAGCAAAGGGAGGGGAAGGGGCAGAAGAGGATAGGGCAGAAGAAGGGGATAGGCCTGTAAAAGCCCTGTTCTGTCACTGATAAAGCAACAAAAGAACTGAAACACAGCACATGACATGTCCATTTAGCTATAGCTAAGAAACAACCACTGTGCCTGAGCCCTGCATCTGACAGATATTCTCACAGGCAGATCAAACTGGAGCCATCAAGAGGTCTCCCGCTCGGCCTCAAGGAGAGCCATTCCCTTAGTGGACTTTCAGGAGGTAGTCCTACTTAAAACTTCATGTTCTGCTGACAGACAGATATGGTTCCTTTAACTCTCTAGGCATAACATTGAAATCTGGAGGCCCGTGAAATGAAGCTAGTCCATAATTTAGGTTCTGTTTTCATTTTAATTTAAATTACCTGTCAATGTTGACTTACTGGTAAATTTCACATAAACTCCTAAATTCTGTGCTTCTTATGAAACACTATAAAAGCTGGCAATTCTGGTCTTAGATTCCCAAATGGCAACAGCCAGCTCTGAGGAGCACCTCTAGAGGAGACACACAACCCTACTTAGCCACAAGTCCCATCGTACTCTTGCTTCTCCCAACTCAGAAACCCAGTACCAAATGCCATTTATCAGCATCCTTGCAGCTACTGATTTTCTTAATACCTAGCCTTCTAGTCAAAACTCATTTATAGGCAGGCACAGTAGCTGTCGTCCAAGCACTTGGGAAGCTAGGGCAGGAGGATAGCTGGTTTAGGCCACCCTGGGCTACGCAATGAGTTTAAAGCCAGCCCACACTACATAATAAGACTCTATTTCAAAAAACTAAAACCACCACCAAAAACTCATTTATAGCTCCTTCCAGCCCCTACATACAAATGAATTTGTATGGCCACTGGCTCAGTTAAAGTTTCATAAAGAACAATTACATATATAAACACTTTATGACAGGGTTGGAATATAGTTCAGGGGTTGAGTACATGTCCTGGGTTCAGTTCCAGGAAAAGAAATTCTAAGGAAAGAAAAGAAATGAAACATTTTATGGGTAGAATTACCAGATACCCATAAATGCACCCACCCTTAACAATGAAAAGCAGTCCATTTTGTTCTCAAAAGTATATTAGTCAAAAGGTAAACTGTATTGTCCTGATGATATAGAAATGGGGGTAAAAACCAAATATTTGTCAAATGGTTTAAGCAATTCTAATGAGGAACTTTTTCTCTCCACTCATTTTCCCCACTAGTAGAGGGAAAAGGTCTTGTGACTTATTTGTAGAAAGGATGACAAGTCAATTTCTTGAGTTCTCATGGAACGCTGTCAACCTTGCCCCTTGGTATCTGAAACTTGGGCCAGAAATCAACACAGCTCGCCAGTAACTCAGGGAAAGCTGTAATATTTATGAGGATAAGGAAACTGTCTCTAAACTAGTCATTAGACCCCTAGAAGGAGAGGATTAAAATCAGAGATAGAGCTTCACCTCTACCTAAGATCTACCAAAGAGGGTCTACCCAGAAATTATTCCTGGATCTACCCAGGAATTATTTTATTTCATTTCATTTTTTGAGCTAGGTATCAGTAAGACCCAGGACCTCACTCATGCTAAGCACACATTCTAACATTAGGCTATAACCCCAATCCTTAATCTGTACATTTTTAAAGATTCCCAGAAAAGTCTAATGTCCGTCAACTTTAAAACACTTAAGGGAGATGTGAACTATCCTTTCCCTCCTAAGCTCTCTCCCTAAATGAAGGTATCAGGTAGACAAAAATACACTTCAACATTAAAATCTTTGTTCCTCCAGAAAGAACTTAATGTCAGTACAGGGAAGGCATTTGAAGGAAATGTTCATTTCTCTTTTACCAAAACAGACTAGAAAGAAAGAAAGAAAGAAAGAAAGAAAGAAAGAAAGAAAAAGAAAGAAAGAAAGAGAAAGAAAGAAAGAAAGAAAGAAAGAAAGAAAGAAAGAAAGAAAGAAAGGCCTTACATTGTTGGTCAACCTCCTTGAAGGTGCTACACAAATAGAGCATTAAGTAATTTCAATCCAGATGTCTAAATTAATCAGTGTGGCTCCCCTTTTGCCTTGGCCAGAAAAGGCATACAGTACCTAAACACAATGAGCAGTTACAGAAAACAAGTTCCTGACATACTTCTCTTTCCTCTTGGATGTTCTAAGTTTTTGGTAAATCATATGTGTGTTGTATTTGAAACTTCACAAATGTGTTTTGTTTTGTTTTGGTTTTTTTGTTTTTCTTCTGGTACCAGGAATCGAACTCATGACCTTGTGCTTGCCAGGCAGGGGCTGTGCTGCTGAACTAAATCCCCAGCCCTAACAAATGTGTTTTGGTGTTGTAAATTTCCTAAAATCCATCCTACAAGTAGCTGAGAAAGACAGCATAAATACAGTAATAAGTTACAATGTAATATTATACAAAACACACCCAGGATAAAGAAATGTGAAATTCAAGTCAATTTCAAAGCCAGAGCCTCCACTGATCTAATGGCTACATCAAGGTATTTAGGTTTACATTTGACAAGTTTTAAGCTGAGGGACAACCTAAGACCCAGCCCTGTGGCGTGGCATGTGGAACTTGAACTCTCTTCCTTCAGACTCTTCTGGTTTATTCTGTTTGTGGGCTCAGGCCGTAATCCAGACTTTAAAGCCACATCACAGCCACAGAAGTACATGACTGTATACAAGACTGCTTCCAAATACTGTCGGTTAGTCTATAATCATTTGCTCAAGGAAATGAGCCAATTAAATAGTCTAAGTGCTTGTAGACCAGTTGTGCCTTAATCCAGAGTCCTTTCAAAATGAAGTTGCTAGTGCTCAGGGGTAGCAGTTAAAGAAACTGCTCTCTCTTAGTCTCAAAGACCAATGACCATTTCTTAGATAGAAATATAAAAATTAGGTAGCAAAATAAAATACTCTGAACAACTTCTTAAATAAGAAGCCATCAAGTTGTTTGAATTTTCAAATTGCACCTATGAACAGCACAAGCTTTAAATGGCTAACAACTACATGACTCTAACAAATACAACTCATCACCCAAAACCTAATCTCCAAATATTGGGCAAGTTACTTTGGCACAATTTCTTCACTGATCAAATGAAATTTATAATGGTAGCAACCTAATGAGGTTACTGGAAGGGTTAAATGACGTTTCATTTGTAAAGAGTTTAGAATAATATGTAGCACAGAATAAGCACTTAATACACAGCAGCTATCATTAAAATGTCTTTAATGGTATTACTATGTTCTGATGCCTTCTGTGTGTTAGCCACAATGCTAGATTTCCACATACATCATCTTAATCCTCACGAAAACTCTGAAGACAAATACTGCTATTTCCATTTTAATTTTACAAATAAGGACACTGAGTTTTCAGATGCTAGCCTGCTCAAGTGCATACAAGCTAATAAATGAACAAAATATGGTTCGGAACCCACAGCAAACTAAAACCAAAAATGTACTTCCCCATAAAATCAAGATGTCTTTAATTCTTCATTTGTTGAAGCAAAAATAAAATAGAAAGCACACAACAATGAAAGCTAAATAATTCACCATGATATGGTAATTTGGCTTTAAAAATGCAATGCATATGAAAAAGGAGCTGGAAAGTTTTGCAGCCAACCATTAAGAGTATTTACTTCCTGGAAGCAAAACTGAGGAACGTATTTACCTTCTGATTTCCCTGATTTGTACTATTTCATTTTTGAAGCACTAGGTTTCCACGTAA
>NW_004955507.1:1537774-1539891 GCF_000276665.1 Chinchilla lanigera
AGGTAGGTACAGCTCTTTGTCAATGCTCACACCTCCTCGTCTTTATTCACTGTTTGCATAGCACTCTCACGAACCTTAACTGGCAGACAAGAGCAGAATCTAGAATAAGTGCAGAAAATAAAAAAAAAAAAAAAAAAAAAGCAGGTACAGTAGCTTCAGACAATAGAACACTCACCCTATGTACAAATCAAGGAAGAGCCAGACACCACATCAGAACTAGATCTTAGATCACCACCTCATGTTCCCTTTATGACAATGTCTGCCTCATTCCCAAGATGTAAACAGGCTCACATCTCTTCCACGTGTAAAGAATGAGATGAAGAGACAAATTACTGTCAGCATGAGAATGTCACCTCTCTCAGTCACTTTCACTTTTCGTTAAAGCACTTACCAAATGCATTGGAAAGGTTAGTTTCCCTCACTAGGCCACAATTTTGTGAATGGAGCTGTATCTTCACATCTCTGAAGAGTAGGCAGTTTCTGGCACATGGTATGTGCTCACTAAACATGTGTATATATCATAAATAAATAATAAACCAATTAATATCTAGGTACAAAACAATGACTTCAGAGCCGGGTTGTTGCCACCCCACACCATCATTCCTGCATACTTCCATTTACACTGACTTTTAAAGTAGCTCAAGTGAAAGGCAGCAATCGCCCTTTGAATAGATGGCCAATACAACCTTTAAAAAGAAGTTTCATGTCATCTATAAATCTCAGAAGTGGAGAGGGCTGACAGGCTAATTATAGACACAAAAAGCAGGGACAAATGAACGATGAGGTAATGGAGTCTCAATGTGCAAAGGCAATGGCCTCCTCAGACAAGCATTTATTAATAAGCCTGCAAGGATACAGCAGGCACAGCCAGGTGCAGTTCTGTACCAGGCTTGGGGCAGGCGTCTAGATGTGGTAAGGCACATTTTCTATGCTTGAGGAATCTGGCTGCAGCCTGGGAAGACAGTGTGAACTTCTGAGAATATCTACGACGTCTCTGTGGGACAAGGTGGAATGGTGGAAGACAGGACCATAAACCTGCACTGCCTGCTCCTTTTGGAGTGGGACAGTCAGAGAGCTCTTCACTGGGCCACACCTACCCAGAAGAAAGTGTGGGTAGCACTGTAGCTGGCAAAGAAGCCAAGAGGAGGTCCCCAGTTCTTCTCCTTCTGCACCTTCTACCCAACTCCTCCTGCTGGTGAGGGAGAGCTTAACTCAGAAGGATCTACAGGGATTCTTTCCACCTTAACTCTTTCCCCAACACCCCAGAAAAAAAAAAAAAAAGACTGCACAGAAGTGCCAGGAGACAAGCTTAAGGCCATTTTGGTCATAAGAATGGGATGTGCCGCCTGTAGGTGTCACATCCCCATGGCCAGGAGGAGCGCTCCTTTACACGCGTTTATTCAATCAGAAGATAGTTACTGACTCCCTTGTAGCACAGGCACTGAATATGGCGACTCTCAGTGGGTCAGCAACCTTGTGTTTGGCCCAGACTACACTGGCCAAAATCTGGCCCTCCCAACGGTGAGTTTGGGTCTCCCTGAGGGGTTCCGTTTAATTCAGGGGCCGGCGGTCTCGTAGTCTTCGGGAAAACACTTTCAGGAGTGAGGCTCCTCTAAAAGTTATCACACATCACTCCACTGCAGTACCCTCTCACTTCGTGAAGCAAATGGGCTGGTCGTGGATGATCTGGGAATGCGGGGCAGAAAGACTGCAGAGCCACTTTTCGCAGTGAGAAAATAAAGACCCACAGGGGTTCGTTGGGTTTATTCCCACCCCTCACCCCTGGCACCAAGGACTTGAGACAAAGCTAATGATCAAGTTCAAAAAGTGGAAAACCGTCCCACTGTGTGTGTGTGTGTGTGTTTTTTTTTTTAAGTAACTCCTAACTAACCCTCCCATGAACCTCCAGCTCTCTCGATTTGCAGGGAAGCGGCACCCCGCAGCGCGCGGCACTGGCGGAGACCGTCTTCCCCAGAGCGGGGACAAAGCGGGTCCAGTCGCCGCGACGCGCTTCCGGGGCGAAGAAAGAAAGCTGCCCCCGCTACGGCGCACACTCCGCCGCGCGCCGCCGGCTCGCCCCGCGCAACCACCGGCAAGCAGCGGCGGCGGCGAGGAGC
>NW_004955507.1:1539991-1544360 GCF_000276665.1 Chinchilla lanigera
TTACCTTCTGATTTCCCTGATTTGTACTATTTCATTTTTGAAGCACTAGGTTTCCACGTAAACTTTACTGAAGTGTAACATGCGTACGAAGAAGAATACAAATTGCATTCTCACGAAAAGAGCGCAACAACGGACGTAACACCAGGTAAAAGAAACAAAACAGGACCTGAACTTCAGTATCACCTTCCCGTCACAAACATCCTGACAAAGATTTATCCTGATCCCAATTTCTAAAACTGTAGATTAAGCCTGCTTAATTAATTTTATATAATTAGAATCACACAATATTTTCCCTGTACCCTTATTTCTGTCATCTTCTCATAATGTCATATGGGTGTGTGTCTCATTCACGTACTACGGATAACTGTAATTCTTTCATTTTCATTGCTGCAGTGTTTTATATCATATAACTATGCCACCATTTATTTATCTATTTTATTGTTAGAGATTTGGATTGTTTCAAATTTTGGGCTGCCATGAATAGCGCTGCTTGGAAAATATCAAGCATGTCCTTTGATGCTCATGTGGGCCCATTTTTACTGAACACTTAAGAATATAGATATGTTCAGCTTCAGAAGTATGAGAATTTTTTATAATTTTTTAAAGAAATAGATGCAAGCCATTGCTGCATCACCTGAATATATTATATTTATATACATGTTAAACATCTTTATCTTATATAGGTCATATCTCTGTCCTTACTGTCTTGTATGATACTTTATTTGATGTGATATAGACATATATCAACAAAAATTAGGCCCAGAGCCCTTGGCCAGGAACTGTGTGTTCCTCAGAAAATCATTTTTTATGTTTATGGCAGAACCAAGAAGGCAGTGTGCTGCACCTAGAAAAGTACACCACAGATTTCAGTTACGGATGAGCATTCCAAATTCACCCACAGTGACACTAGCAACAGTTTTAATAATCACACAAGGTACTAAGAGCCAGACAGGAATTATCTTTTTTGTCTTAGGTTCTCATGGGTATACTGCATTTTGAACTTGGTTTGGTTGCTACCAGTAGATCTGTTCACTCCTGGTTATCTTTATTTAGCACAAAAACTGTTTCCAAATCCCTTCCTAGCCAAGGAGTCTACTTTCTACTGCCCTTCCACTCTCAAATGTCCTCATAGGTCTGGAATCCACAACTGATACACACTTCCCCTGGTGGGGCCATGGCCTCTTCTTTCCAGGAAGGACAGGATGCAGGGATGCATCTGTAAAATGGGGGTCTAAACTGTATCTTCCTTAAATATATGTGTAAGAACTTGTTAAAACAAGTTACCTAACCTGTGGTTACATAGATTTTCTTATCTGTAAAAGATAAATGGTATCAGCTTTCCTCTCTTGCACAGAACGGTATAGCAAGGCATGGCCTAGAAAAGAGGCACACCTTAGCAGCCAGTTCTAGCCTGATCCAACAATACAGTAGTTCCTTAGTGTCTTTTCCGAAGGGTACGATCTGAGGGGTCAGATGACACTCTCTTCTGGATCATCTGCCAGGCTGCAGTACCCCCAAGCCATTCTTCCCTCTCTCCCCTTCAAAAACAAGCCAGTAAGGTCAGCATCCAGAAGGTTAAAAAGGGAGGTGTCTAGTCAGAGGGTGATAAAACAGCTTGATAAATTTCACGTCAGTGGACTCAAGCACCCAGTACTGTACATGTCATTCTCTTGGATTCACCTTCCTCCTCTTTCTCTCTGGGTCAGCTTTGATCAGCTAAAGAAGTAATACTTCCGACGTAGTCTGTTTTCCAGAATGAGGGGCATGTAGCGTAAGGACCATTAATACATAGCAAGTGTTTTTGAGGCATTTCTTGCTTTTCAAACCTGACAGACAAAACCTGCTCTTTTATCTTCAGGAAATGCTACAAAATCTACTTGAGCTGTGCGTGGTGGCGCACACCTGTAATCCCAGCACTCAGGGGGCTGAGGCCGAAGGGCAGTTGCGAGTTCAAGACCAGCCTGGGCTACAAAGTGAGCTCAAGGCTAGTCTGAACTGCACACTGAGGCCCTGTCTTAAAAAAGACAAAAAAAAAAAAAAAGAAAGATCTACTTGAACCTGAAAATAACTCCAAAAAAGCAGGAAAGACACTCTGGCTACAGTGTACCCATTATTAAGCACCCTTTGGGAACCTTGGGGAAACCACAAGCCCAAGGATTCCCCAGGACTCAAAAGGCAAATTAGCAGCTCTTCCAACTAAGAGCATCCCCTTATCTCTAGCCCCACCCCTTCCTGTCTTTTGTCAGTTGCTGGGAGAGAAAAACAGTCAACAAACACTGCCGCAATTTAGGCCTGGGTGTGGATATCTGAAGGTTTCCCCTGAAATCAACTAAAGGAAATAAGAAATTACATAGGGAAAAACAAGAAATTCAAGGAGAGGACATGTATGGTTGGAGAAGGAACTGACAGGAACAAATCTAAGAAACAGTAGCAAATGTTGGGCTGGATCATTAGGGAGTCCAAGGTGGGAGGTTAGTTTCTGTCCATTTAAAGTTGCAAGTCTGGACAATGATTTTCAGTTTCTCAGGATAACACAGATGAAAATACTAAGGACTAAAGAAGCTCTTAACACATACAAGAACACACACACACACACACACAAATGTGTTCCACATAAGTCTGTTTAGAAACAGGCAAAATTAAACTATGGTGTTCAGAACACCTATTTAGGTGCTAAAACTATGAAGAAAAGCAACGGAGTCACTGCCCAAAGCCAGGATAGGGCCATACTGTCAACCTGTGGGTGCTAATGTTCTATTTCATGACCTAGGTGGTGGCTATACAGGTGTTTGCTTTACAATCCTTTGCATGCATTTATATGTAATGACTTTGTTTCACAACAAAAATAAGTGACACAAAGAAAATACTTGAAATAAATATGATTGAGGGGTTATAGTCAAAAGCTTTGGCAGTTTAACAAAAGAATGAAGCCAAGGCCAGAATAATTCACGCAAGAGAAAGCAAACACAGCTATTTAAGTACAAGGCATTCCTCTCCCAGCCTAATTTTATAGTTTGTTTTGGTGTGGAGACTCCAGGTCTACATATACAAAACCATGGCAGCAAACTACCTGCCCAGGATAGTACATGTAGCACACCCATCACCCAGAAGGTAGGTACAGCTCTTTGTCAATGCTCACACCTCCTCGTCTTTATTCACTGTTTGCATAGCACTCTCACGAACCTTAACTGGCAGACAAGAGCATGTATTATCCCTGTTGCAGAGATTAAAAAAAAAAAAAAAAAAAAAGCAGGTACAGTAGCTTCAGACAATAGAACACTCACCCTATGTACAAATCAAGGAAGAGCCAGACACCACATCAGAACTAGATCTTAGATCACCACCTCATGTTCCCTTTATGACAATGTCTGCCTCATTCCCAAGATGTAAACAGGCTCACATCTCTTCCACGTGTAAAGAATGAGATGAAGAGACAAATTACTGTCAGCATGAGAATGTCACCTCTCTCAGTCACTTTCACTTTTCGTTAAAGCACTTACCAAATGCATTGGAAAGGTTAGTTTCCCTCACTAGGCCACAATTTTGTGAATGGAGCTGTATCTTCACATCTCTGAAGAGTAGGCAGTTTCTGGCACATGGTATGTGCTCACTAAACATGTGTATATATCATAAATAAATAATAAACCAATTAATATCTAGGTACAAAACAATGACTTCAGAGCCGGGTTGTTGCCACCCCACACCATCATTCCTGCATACTTCCATTTACACTGACTTTTAAAGTAGCTCAAGTGAAAGGCAGCAATCGCCCTTTGAATAGATGGCCAATACAACCTTTAAAAAGAAGTTTCATGTCATCTATAAATCTCAGAAGTGGAGAGGGCTGACAGGCTAATTATAGACACAAAAAGCAGGGACAAATGAACGATGAGGTAATGGAGTCTCAATGTGCAAAGGCAATGGCCTCCTCAGACAAGCATTTATTAATAAGCCTGCAAGGATACAGCAGGCACAGCCAGGTGCAGTTCTGTACCAGGCTTGGGGCAGGCGTCTAGATGTGGTAAGGCACATTTTCTATGCTTGAGGAATCTGGCTGCAGCCTGGGAAGACAGTGTGAACTTCTGAGAATATCTACGACGTCTCTGTGGGACAAGGTGGAATGGTGGAAGACAGGACCATAAACCTGCACTGCCTGCTCCTTTTGGAGTGGGACAGTCAGAGAGCTCTTCACTGGGCCACACCTACCCAGAAGAAAGTGTGGGTAGCACTGTAGCTGGCAAAGAAGCCAAGAGGAGGTCCCCAGTTCTTCTCCTTCTGCACCTTCTACCCAACTCCTCCTGCTGGTGAGGGAGAGCTTAACTCAGAAGGATCCACAGGGATTCTTTCCACCTTAACTCTTTCCCCAACA
>NW_004955507.1:1545643-1572186 GCF_000276665.1 Chinchilla lanigera
CCGCCGTGCCCCGCCCGGCCGGAGACCGCTGCCAGCCCAGCTCCGGCCCAGAACCGTCCCGGGGGCCGGGGAGGCAGCCGGAGTCCGTCCGGGAAGGTCTGCCAGCAAGTGGGCCCCGGGGTCCCGCGACACCTCCCTCCCGCCCCGCCCACCGGTCTCTCCCAGCTCCGCGGCGAGCGCTAGGTGAGAGGGAAGCCGGAGCGCACCGACCTGAGCAGACAGACGCGCACTCGGGGCTTTGCAAAGGGAGCAGTAAAGGACTGTGCAAAGTCAACCTTCCACTGCTGAGGTCAGCTCCGCTCTTTTGCTTTTTGGAGACGATAATGATGTTTGAAAGGTGCTTTCCAGTATCTCATTTGATGCTGTTAGGCAGCCAGAGCATTTAGCTCCGTTTTACAGATGAAATAACTGAATCTGGTGGTGGTTATAAGACTTGCCCCAGGCTAGACAACTCACTGGGTTGTATCTGGACCAGTGCCCAGACTCCTGGTGCTGGAGAATGGTCCCTGGAACTTTTTAAAATGCTAATGAAACCATCACAAGGGGTTATAATTGAGCTTCCAGGAGATTCCTGGAAAACTTTCCTCCAGGCTGGAGCTCTCCGTAGCTTCTAAGGACCTTCCAGGACTTCAGACCTGAAATCTGGGGCGGATGGAGTACCTGGAAGGAGCTGGGTCCGAACACGTGGGATTCCCAGTCTGCAAGAGCTTCCTAACCCGGTCCCCATCTTGCTCCCGCTGAAGTGCATTCTCCACCGATGACCAGACCGCGTCTCCTGCTCCTCTCTGTGCCCCCACTTTACTCCCAGTAAAATCCCAACTCTTTAAAATATCTGTTGGGCCTTCCCTAAAATGACCTCACCTCCCTCTGACGTCTTCTGTTCTCCCGAGCACCCCTCCACACACACACCTGCCACACCTGCCTCCTCCTCTGGGCCTTGCCTCCGGGCCTTAGTCTGGAATACACTTCTTTCTCCTAGAGGGCCCTACAGCTTTCTTTGTTCAAACATCATCAGCCAGCTGTCTCTGAGCGCTGTTTAAACCATCCCCTCTAGAATCCTGTTACCTTCCCCTTCTTTAATTTTCTCTGTATTTGTCAGTCTGCTGTATTGTACTTACTCAATCCACCCATACCCCTCAGCATTAGTTCCATGAGGCCAAAGGTTTTTATCTGCTGGGTTCACTGCTGTATTTCAGGGTTAGTCTATGTGCCTGACACAGAGCACTTACTGGCTGTGATAGATTGGCCATCCTTAGGTCCATTTAAGTCCTCTGGACTGCATAACTTTCCTGCCACCCAATCATTCTGCACCTGAGCACCTCCGCAATGAGTTTTTTAAATGTACAGCTATCTCCTTGCGATCCTAGTTTGCCTTTCTAAAAAATCCTGTATGCAAACTTATACATAAAAGAATCATCTTGTCTGATTGTCATGACCAAATGCCTATGTTTGGGAATGATCTGCTTGGAAGTAGAATTATTTACATTATCTCAACCATTCCTCCCAACCCCTTAAATCCTGATATTTTTTGAGTCAGCAAAAAAATAAAAACAGTTATAGCCAGTGACCAGCCACTTGCTTTATCAAAACCAAAAATACATCCTCTTTAAGATTCTGTTGATTAGAAAGCATACTAGTAATTTAAGTTCCTCCAGACGTCAAAGGGGATGGGGAGGTCACCAAATACTAAGGCATAGTGTTCTTAAATAGTTTATGTCCTAGTAGAAGAAAAGGACTGAAAAGTTACAGCTTCTGAGCTCCACAAGGACTAACATTCACTCATCCCAGGTGTCCTTCTAGCATAGACCTGACCCATAGTGGATGTCAGTGTTTAATCCATACAATATTCTATACAAATATAAAGACATTACTACATTAGCAAAGTGTGAGGACTGGGTCCTCATGTACTTCGTGACTGAGTGTTTTCAGTTGTAGTCTCACTCTACATAACTGGCGAAACAGTCAGTCTTTTGACCCACTCATTCTTTCTCTAAGCCCAAATTCCAAGATCATAATTTAAAAGAAGAAAAAAGCAATATGTACACAGATATTCATAGCTGCATAATTCATAGTGACAAAAAAATTGGAATAGCCAGTAACAAAAAAGTAACTAAATATGGTATGGCCACAAGAAGGACCAGTATGCAGCATGAAAATGATGACTGTGAAGAGACAGGAAAATATGTTCTCAAAATATGTAAAAAGGGGTTTGGGGTTGAAGCTCTGTGGTGAAGTGCTAGCCAAGCGTGCACGAAGTCCTGGGTTTAATACCTAGCGCAGGGAAAAAATTGAATATATAAAACAAAGTTGTTTTATGCCATGTAAGAAAAATAAAAGCTATATATCTATTAATAAAAATTAGGAAACAGTAAAAAAGTTTGTACCGAAAGATGGCATTTTTAAGCTGATTTCTTCTAATGATAATGTGAAGTTTGCAAAATAAAAATCAATAAAATGGTCTCAGCTCCTTGTATGGAAAATAAATGTTAGTTTCATCAAAAAAACTGAAACTTCATCAGCTTTTTGATCTCCCTTTCTTTCCCAAGGAGCTAGCTGTGAGCTGTGAGCACATATACACAGCATATGCTCAGAAAATACTCACTGATGGATTGATAGCTCTCACCCTAAAATACTAGCAATCTTGCCTTAAGCATCATTATTTATTCATATTTTCAGACCCTTGACTTCTTTTTTTAAAATTTTATTTTAAAGAGAATAATAAATGAGAAACAAACAAACAAAAATAGAACAGTAGCAGCATACCAGTATCACGAACATGAATCAGAGCAAGAACATTCAAAGTGGTACAAGGTCTAAAGACAAAATAATATGAATCAACAGTGGTTGTTACATTACATATCGCTATCCTCAACTACATTGCTCAGATTCCCAGATGTAAGAATAAAAGATTGCTCAAAACTTTAAAGAGAATGAGAAAATAATTCTTCGGTAAAACATTAGAGATAATACAGAGTATCACTAGACAAGGTGGTAGGAGTTCACCATTGTAATTCCAGCGCATATTGTTACCTTCAAATCAGTTGCTCAGATCACCAGATACAAGCATGCAAAATAGATCAGAACATAAAAACTTGTGAGCATTAACTGTTCATTTCAGTACACCATCGGACATCAGCAATACAGTTATCACAGCTATTCATATATATATTTATATTTTGCCTGCTTTCTTTCTTTTCTCTTCTTTCCCTCATCCCAGTCGTTCCTTCCTTTGAGCAGTTTCTTTCCCTTTCCTGTCACCTATTGTATGTTTTCAGTTTTACCTAGTCTTTCAGGTTCCTACACCAAGGAGACAATATGATGTTTACACATGTGGGTCTGATTTATTTCACTTATGAGTATGGTCTCTTGTTGCATCCATTTACCTACAAAAGCCTCAAGTTTATCTTTTTTAATAGCTGAGTAACACTCCATTGTATAAAAATACCACATCTTTTTTATCATTCTTCAGTGGTCAGACCCTTGACTTCTGCCCAGTACTAGTTGAACGGCATTCAGCAACTTCTCCGAGCTCCATTTTGCCTTCTTATTATTATACCACACTGCATAAAGTTTGTAGACCTAAACAGCCTCCATCAAACATCTGGGTATTATGCATGAGGGCAGGGAAAATCCAGAAGTGGAAGTAAGGGACAAGGAAAGGCCAGAAAGGCAGTGCCCCAGTGAGTTAACAGAGACAGTGGATCACTTCAGTTTTACTCAGCCTTTTGGGTAGGAAGCAGCTGCTGCCCAGATACCTCCAGTCTGGACTTAGCCCTATTTCTCAAAGACAGTGTGGGACTGTGCTAGGCTGCATTACACATAGTCTAATTTACTCTCCAAGCTAAGTCCTGGACTTGTCTGGGTAACTTAGCCCAGGTCACATTGGTTGTGACCGAACCAGGACTGACCATGGAGCTCCCCATTCCTTAAAATTGTTGACAGGTCCCCTCCTCTGGAGCTGAGTACTAACCAGGGAAAAGAAGGAGAGTGTGTGACTCAGGCTGGGGTTCCTACTCTGAGATAGTGGCTGTACCTGCTCTGCTGAGCCAGCAAAAGAGAACTACAAGTAACTGATTTCACAGCAGCCTGTGGCAATGCCCCACTGGCTCCAATGTCCCTAAACCTGTACAACGCCCTACCAGGAGTGTGCTGTCAAATGATGCCTGATAGACTTGCTTTTCTTTTCTGTAACACAACTGAAACGCAAGTTCCAATGCTCCACCCTCACAAAACAAACGTTTTTACCTGCCTGGTCTTATCCTGCCCTGTGAACTCAGCTCTCAGCATCTATGCATCCTTTGCCTGCCGCTAGGAGCTGCTTGTATCTGTGCCTTTCCAAGCCGTCTGGCTGAGAGACAGGCAGGGGAAGGTACCCTCAGCCGTCCCAGCAACTGGACAAGGAATTGGGCTTCCAAATCTTTTATGCCTGCTTGTTGCTGCAATTCCTGGGAAATCCTAAAATGAACACTTGGGACTGGGGTGGTCTCAGCTGAACAGAGCATGCTCCGTAGTCTGTCTGGCCTTAAGAACCCCAGGAACAGAGCTGGCTGGCATTCCATTGGGCTGCTGAGGGTGTGTATACGTCTCAGGCTGGTCCTGTAGCTACTAAAGAATTGAGGGGCTAGACCAAGGGCCATAGCCATGCTGCCCTTGCCTCTCGGCACCCATCAAACCTGGGCAGGTGGCACCAGTGTTCAAAGAGGCAGAGAGAGGCCTGGTCCATCACTATTTCTCAAACATCCCCAAATGCCAAAAAGGAAAAGGAAAAATTCCAATCCTAGATAAAGTGGCTCATAATCAATGTTTATGTGAAAAGAAGACAAAAAGACAGTGTAACGTGATAGTGTTAGTCACATGGTAGCTAATGAATTAATAAAAAATGTAAGTTTTGGCCAAGTACAATAACACTTTCCTGTATTCCCAACACTCTGGTAGGATAAGCTTAGCTGGGGCAATTTAGTGACTTTATGAGAGCTTGTCTCAGAATACATAAGTTTTTTAAAGGGGGAAGGGTAGCTTACTACAAAGGTCCTGGGTCAATTCCAATAACAGCAACAACAAAAAACTTTCTTGCTAATGAGACCAGAATTAAAAGTTTCCTTTAATATCATTCATTTATTTTATTCTATTTCTGTGGCTTATATATGGCCTCATCCAGTGACACTCCAAAGGTCTAAATGTGCAACTTTAGGTCACATGAAATCCTCTCCTGGCCCAAGAGAAAAAAAGTGGTTTGGGGTCAAGATTACTTAACAGGCCCTATCCCAGTACCCAGGCAATACACATTGTCTTCCTTTACTAAATAGTGTCTGTGAGTCAGCATACATGCTAGCACTTTATATGTGTTGCATTTCATCAGAAGAAGGGTTCAGTGAGCTCTTGCCACATAGAAGGCTGAGGCACTGGCTAATGCTCCTATCCCAGCTGCTGAGAGGTGGACGGGGTTCAGCATTTAGCCCCATCAGGGACTGTTTCTGCTGCCTTGTTCCAGATCATGCTTACCCCAGGGGGCCTGCTCTAGCAGGGAAAAGACAGGCCATTTGGGCCTAACATGGGACAAGTTTAATGGGACATTTTGGCTCCAGAGCTTTCTGTAGACTAGGTCAAAGCTGTTGGTTCTACAATCTGCCCCGTCCCTCTGACCAATCCATCAACCTCCCCACTTGCTACTAACAAGTGTTGAGTCCAGCATCCCGTACAATGAGCTGCCTCTGGGACCAGGGAATGCAACCTGCCACTGGAACAGAGAGGTGAAGAGACTTCTCTAAAGCATTTAGTAACCAAAGAACAGGGTAAAATCTGGATGAAGAGGTGGGTGGTGGGCTGCAGGATCTGAAGAAAGGATGACAGAAAAAAGGTCATTGAGAGATTCCTAAGAACCCAGAGGACCCCTCAGGCCATAATTTATGGAGATATAAAGAGCCAGATCTCCCTGCTTCACTGCCCAAATTTCAACAGCTCAACTAGGCTAAGCTTTTTGGAAATAGCCTCTGAGATAAACTTGAATAGTGTGGGCAGTGCAGAGGCAGAAAGGCCATACCAAGCAGCAGAGACTGAACAATGTAGTAGGAGGAGTGAGTGGAGGGTAACCTGACAGAATGTCATTATTGGAAAGTTGGCAGACTGGAAAATTGGTGGGGAGGGCCCTGAGTGCCAGTAGTCTGATATAGTATGCAATGGGAAAGGTTAAACACCTTTAGGCCCACCTCATCCCACCCATTCTCTCTTTCCTTCAGCCCCATGTCAGCTCTCTGTCTCTCTCTCTGCCTCTCCCAACCCCCTGCCAAATCCATTTCCTCTCAGAGTTGGCCCGTGCTGCTGGCCTGGTCTGGTCATAGCTGATATTGAAGCTGACTATTTATAGAATTTGAGAACAGACAAAGTGGCAGGACCAGTTTCCATGACGCCAGGGTTCGTTCAGGGTGGCTTCCTCTCTATTGAGTTCCCTCTCATCCCCTCTAGGTCCATTTTCTCTTTTGATTACCTTTGATATTCTGCATCTGTGTGGCCATTTCATGGGTAGTATCTGGCCTGCTGGTCAGTGGGAGTAGTAGAGCCAGAAGTCAGCAAGCAGTGGCAATGCTGTCTCCAAATACCACTGCCTCTGGCAATGAACAACATTCAAGGCTGGAGAAAGGGAGGGCTCAACCATCACAGCTAGGTGATATGGGCCTGGGATCCTTTTCTCCTACCCCCCAGGCTTAGCTAGCCAGCCTCTGCCTGCTGTTCTCACCCACTGACCACCTGAGGTTATCAGTCCCAGAGTATAGGAAGAGAAAATATAAGCCTTAGAGGTCTGGAAGTAGAAAAGGGCAGGAAAAAAAATTTAGGCAAGAAAACAAAAATGAAGACATCTACTATCCTAGCCAAACTTTCACTCTTATTTGTGCTGTGGAAAACATGTTAAAAACAGAATCCTGCCATTCTTTAGCTATAAGAATTTGGCAAGTCATTTAGCCTTCTAGGACTGTGTCTTATCTATTAGCCTATCAATAGCTTATCATTTGTTATGTACTGTTCTAGGCATTAAAAAATCCACAGTAAACAAAACAGTAGACAAAAGTTGCTTTCTTTGTGGAGTTTACATTTTAGCAAATTAAACAAATAAATAATGAAGTTATGTGACATGTTTTGTGCATTGATGTTTATATAGGAGTAGCGTATTTGTATCATATATGTAATAGTCTATATCGTATATAGACTAAAAAATATACTGTGTCCATAAATATAAATAAAATATATATAAAATAATACACTCAGTGTCCATATCTTGGTTGATAAAAAGGAACTGGGACTCCTCAGACAAATTCTAGGGCTATGTCAAGATAGGAGTAGCTGGGAATGCAGAAATTAAGAAAGTGCTCAAAAAAGTGATGAGAACATGCTAAAGGAGATGAGAAGCCTGCTTAAAGAAGTTCTCACTGGCCAAATATAGACTCAATTGAGCACTAAAATAATAAGAAATTATAATCCACTGGAAAAAATAAGAATCCACAAATCTACATAAACAATAAGTACGTGGGCAGGTAGATGGGTGGACAGGTGAATGAAAGAAAGGAGAGTTCTTGCTTAGAGTAGAATTCTGAATGCCACCTGACAGATGTAGCGTGTCCTCAGGATTTTCAAAAGTATCATTTTACAACCTTCAAAACAAACACAAGAATCACCACTGGATGCAAAATCTAGGGTAAGAGTGTGACGAGGACCAAATGTGTGTATGGTCTTAATGTAACTCTCTCAATTACTTATTCGACACAAAGGAAATAATAATAGTATGCGTTATTATTTAGGTTGTGGTAATAAACCATTTAGGTTATTTGGGCTGTAGTAACAAAACGTTATAGACTCTTATCTTACAAACAATAGAAATTTGTTTCTCACATTCTGAAGCCCGTGGAGTCCATGATCAAGGAACTGGCAGATTTAATGTATGAGAAGGGCCCACTTTCCCACAGGCAGCACCTTCTTGCTGTGCCTTCACATGGTGGAAGGGGCAAACAAGATCCATTTGGCCCTTTGTATGAGGGCACTAACTGCATCATAAAAGTAGAACTCCTGTGATCTAACTCTTCTCAAGGGAGGTGCTTATCCCTTAATATCATCACCTTGAGGGGTAGTTTCAGTATATGAATTTAAGGGAGGCACAACATTCTTTGTGACTGTTTCCTGCTGCTATAACAGCATTCCTGAACCAGATTAATTTTTAAAGAACAGAAATTTATTCCTCACAGTTGTGGAGCTTGGAAAGTTCAAGATGAAGGTGCTGCAGGTTGCATGTCTGGTAAGCACTGCTCTTTGCTTCAGGATAACACCTCCTTGAGTCCTCTGGATGGGAGAAATGCTATGCCCTCACAGGGCAAAAGGGCATGAGAACTGCACTTAATGTGAAATCTCTTTTATAATGGCTGCAATATCATTAATAAAGAAGAAACCCTCATGAGCTAATCACCTCTTAATGGTCCCATCTTTTAATACCATCGCATTGAAAATTAAGTTTGAACACCTGAAAATTAAGTTTGAACACCTGAATTTAGAAGGTGATTCATTCACACCACGGTACAGACCATAATGCCACACATAGCAAAATCCAACTGCACCTTTAAAGGTGCAGAACATCATCTGACTAGAAGGATACATAACGTACTTAACATTTGAGCCAAGAATGTATAACCCTAATCCAATCATAAGGAAACATCAGACAACCTCCCATTAAACAAAACTGGGTGGAATCAGAGGAGAGCTGTAATTCTTCAAAAAGACAATGTTAGCAGGGTGTAGTGGCACATGCCTCTAATCCTATCACTCTGAGAGGCTAGACAGGAGGATCATAAGTCTGAGCCCAGCCTGGGCAACCCTATAGCAAAAAAAATTTTTAAAGTTTAAAAAGGAGCTGGGGAGGTGGCTCAGTGCAAAAGCCCTGGATTCAGTTCCCAGAAGGGAAGGAGGGAGAGAGGGAAGGAGGGAAAAGAGAGAGAGAGAAAGAGAGAGTGTGTTAGTTATAGAACAAATAAAGCTTCAGGTTAAAGGAGAATGAAAGACAGAGAATCTGTTTTATGCTAGATTCAATCCTGTACTAGAGGGGAAAATTTTTAGGATATTATTAGGTCAATTGCCAAAAATGGATGTAGACAGTAGATTAGACTAATATATTATATTGTTGCCAAGTTTACTGGTTGATAACTAGACTGTGGTTGTTTAATAGAACATTTCTAATCCAGAAGAAATACACACTTAAGTATTTAGGGATAAAGGGCCACAGTGTGTGCAACTTGTTCTCAAATGGTTCAGGGAAAAAAATACACCGATGTGAGTGTGTGTTTCTTAGTCACTTTCCTGTCACCGAGACACAACACTTGGCACCCACACCGTGGAGGGGAAATGTATATTTTGGCTCATCTTTTACAAGTTTCAGTTCTTTCGTGGTTGGCCAGCTCCAGGGAGAAGCGGCGTGGCAGGAGGTGCTCGGCAGAAGGAATCTGCTCATTTCATGGCAGCCAGGAGGCAGGGAAAAGGAGGAGCCAGAAAAGGAGGTCGACCCTTCTGCTCATTCCCCAAGTAACCCATCTCCTCTAACCCCGCCTCCCAGCAGCGAGTCAGCTGTAATCCCCAATCACCTTCCAAAGACAGGAGGCTTTGGGGGACAATTTTAAAACTAAACCATAACCATGTAAACGATGGGATGGGGTAGGAGAGAAGCAGCAAGTAAACAGAGTGGAATAAAATGTAAACAGTAGGTAAATCTGGGTAAAAGATACACAGTGTTCTTTGTATTATCTTTCCTGCAACTTTTCTATAATTTTGAATTTATTGCTAAATAAAATGGTTTTGAAAAGAAAACACATAGTTTGACAAATGATATTATATGCTATGGAAAAAATGAAGCGTAGTTGCAAATGTCAATGATAAGAACAGTAAGGGAAAACTTCTCAGAGACAGTGATTTCAGTAAAGACTTGAGCAACGTGCATGAGAAATCCGCACATGTATCAGAGAGGAGAAATTCCCAGGCAGGGAATATAGGAGGTTTAACGATGGGAACAACTTGGCATGGTCGCCAGCAAGGAGGCCCGTGGGGCTGGAGTGGGGTAAGTGAGAGGAGGAGTGAAAGGAGATGGAATCAGAGAAGTAGCAATAAGCCTACCTGGGAAGCACCTGGTCTTAAGGATTTTGTGCATAGGATTAACACAATATGACTTGCGGTCCCAACACTGTAATTACTGTGTTGAAAACAGATGGACAAAGAGACAAGAGTCAGAACCGGGGGAGCAGCAAGTGGGCTGCTATAATAATCTAGATGAGAGATGATCACTGGCTTGGACACAAGGTTGGGCAGAGGAGCTGGAGCAGTGCTTGGATTCTGTCTATATTTTAAAGCATTTGTTGATGGATAGACTGAGAGGCATAGGATGAGTATCAAGGATGATTCAGATTGTTTTGGTCTGAACAGCACCTACAAGATGCCATTAATTGAAAATGGAGAGCCTGTGGGAGAAGCGGCTTTTATCAATTCATGGGTAGGGGTAATTTAGTTATGGAGATATTTGTTTCAGACACTAATTAGATGGTTTAGTGGAGATGTAGATGGTTAGTTTCAGACAGTGGAGATGTAGATGGTTTGTTTCAGACACTAATTAGATGGTTTAGTGTAGCTGTAGATAGGAGCCTGTGTTCCAGGAGAGAGGCCCAGGTAAGAGGTCAGCATATCTGAAGACGTGAGAGTGGGAAAGGGCAACAGAGAGTGGGAAAGGTGAGATCCAACAACTGGATCTGGGAAAAGAGGAGAAATTAACAAAGAGCACTGAGAAGGAGCCAGAAAGGCAGGATAAAGACCGGGAGAAAATGACATCCCTGAAGTCAAACAAAGAAGGTATTTCAAGAATCAGATGTGTTCAATGCTGCCAAAAATCAAGAGTGTTGAGATGAGAATAATGTAAAGAACAAAATAAAAGTTAGATAATAGGAAACAGGGTGATGATAGATCTTTTGCAAGTGGGAAGGGGAACTAAGAGATGAAGGGAGGACAGGGGAAGGAGAGGTAAAAAGAATTAAGATTTGCTATGTACATGTACCAATTCCTCACAATGAATGTCATCATTATGTTAAAAATACGCACTAATAAAAATAATAACTAGAAAAGACAGAACTTAACCATATGACTTAATGCCTTGGAGGTCACTGAAAGTCCTGAAGAGAATGCTTCTGGGAGCAGGTTCAGGAGGAAGGCAAGAACGGTAAAGAGAGACACCAAGTGCAGACAGACCTTTCAAGGGATTTTGGTGTAAAGACACAGAAAGAAAGAAGGCAGTAGCTGGAGGAGAAACAGGATCAAGAGTCATTTTTCTTTAACAGAAAAAAGAGGGCTAAGCCTTCTCTTCAGGGTCAGAGCAAGGTTGCTGTAATTGTCTGGGGAGTGCCTCACTGTTTCCAGGAACAAAGGGCACCAATTTTACTCTTCTATCTGTGGCCTGACCCTACTCAACATTGACCTTTCAATGTCCCCTCTTTTAAAGTTTCATTTCCCATCTGTCATGTCTTTATACAGTTCTTTCTGAAAGCTCTGCCGCCTCTCTCCTGGATACCTTCCCTTTCCCTAGTCTCATCTGGCCTGCTCTTCCCACAATTTCCTAAAAGAGCTCTCTAGCTCCGCACCTCCTGTTCTGGCACACACCCCTTTACCATAGCCCCTTCCTTGACTCCTAATGCTCTATGTTAAGGAGCACCTATTTAAATATTTGGAAAATTTCCAAACCATTTAAGCCCCTGTATCTACAAGTAGAGCTTCAAGCTGAAGGGAATGAGGGCCCTTCTAAATCCATAAATATTTTGTAGGTCAGAAACATTTTATCATAAATGGAAGATTTCAGATGGTGCTACAGTTGAGAGAGGGTGTAAGATGGTGCATTCATGCTAATAGAGCAAAAGATAATTTCCGAGGAAGAAATGATAGGTCTTCACTATACTTGGGTGACAAATATGTATGCATAGATATACCTAAATACAAGATATTCATTAGGGTTCTACAGAAAAACAGAATCAATAGAAAATGTATAATATATGTATATATTACAATAGGATTTATTAGGTAAGCTTATAGAATCAGAGATAGGAGAGTGCAAAATGACCATCTGCTCACAAGAGCCGGAGGATCTATCTCCAGTAGCTGTTTACTCCAGAAGCCACAGAACAAGAGGAGCCAAGGATGTGGCACCAGCTGATGGTTGAAGGCCTGGAAGAACACTGGAGGGTCCCTGGGTGGGGGTCTGCGCTGGAAGGCTATAAAAACTGGAGACCAATGTCCAAAGGTGCTGGAGCTCTTCCAGAATGGGAACACTTGCTTCTACTTTTCCTTTTTATTCGATCCATGCTACCAGCCTATGGGTTAGTACCACCCACGACTGGGTTGAGTCTTCTTTCCCAGTTTGTTGGTCTTCATGTCAGTCACCCATGGACACAGCCAGAACTGTGCTTTACTAATCTGCTAGGCATTTCTTAGTTTGTTCAAGCTGACATAACATAATTAATGGTCACATATATCCTACTCTTTTACCCACTGCTAGAAATTATCTAGAAAAGCAGTAAGCAAAGTACTAAAAGTACTTTGCTAATAGATTTTTCCACAATTCCAAAATACTGGAAACATCCCAACTGTCAAGAAAAGGTTACTAAATATACCATGGCACATAAAATATCACATAACCATCAAGATGATGATGTAGAGATTATCTCTGTTGTTAAAAAGGTATTTATGATATTGTAAGTGAAAAAGACATTACATACATTTACTTATGTATATGTATAACATATAGAAGACATATCATAATAGTAATTATTCACACTTTCTGTTTGTTGTACATAAAATTTAATTAATAACTTTGTAGTATTTAATTTAAATAGTTGAAACAAGTAATTTGCCAAGGGGGATAATTAAAGTTAGGGGAATAGATAAAATTGGACTAGGCAAAAGACCATAGAAAGAAGCTAAGGAATATCCATACTTCGAGGGTAAGAAGAGAATGAGAAGCCAGGAAAGAACTCAAAGAAATGGTGAGGAGAGAGGCCGGAAGACCTCACAAAAGCCAGAGCAGAAAAGGCTTGTTTATAATATTCATAGCTGGTTAGCTACCCTAAAGTCATTCCCTACCCCCAAATCCCAGGTCCCCTGACCTTGTCCATCTCCAGGAAGTAATTTCTTGGCAGCCAGTAGCAATCTTGTGGACACCTCTAGTCAGTGAGATTCTGAGGGCTTGTGGAAAAGGTTGTGTTCCCTAATGAGGAAAGCCTATAAAGAGAAAACTTCTGTCTTGTGTTGTTCCCTGCTTCCTGCCTCCAGACACAGTTGCTTGATGTTGTGAAGCCTGGACCTGTCATGGTAGCAAGATTATCATCATGAATGGAAGGCCAAGGAAATCATAAATACTAAGCAGAATAAATTTACCCCATCAAACAAACAGGATGTCTTCTTTTCCATGAGATAATGAGACAACTGTGACACATACAATGTCATTTGTTAGGCTTTTATTTACTGCAGCTTAGGACATTTTTAACTGATAAAGAAATAGAAGTACAAAGGTTTTAGTGATCTTTGAGGTTTTGGATTAATAGCACCACAGAGAAGAGCCAAAGTACGGGTGGTAAAGGGGTTAGAGTGGTGGTGAGGAAGTAGAGGCAGGAGGCCGAACCACACTTTTTAGAGGTTTGGGAGTGACAGAGAATAAAATGGGCTTCCCATGACATCCATGAGCTGAGCTGTATCTAGGAAATACATACTGGATTCTGAAAGCTTACTATGAAAAGAACAACAGAAAATACCAACAATTTTTTGCATTGATTACATGTCAAATGATAATACTAATTTCCTCAGTTTCTGATTACTTTTTTCAATGTTGCCTCTAAAAAATTTAAATTTCCAACAACTCTTGCATAGTATTTCTATTGAATTGCACTGCACTGGAGTGGCTGCTGGCTTCCGAGATCTGACTTTCTTCTGAAGTGAGCAATTCAAGGAAGTGAGGGTCTTGGCTTCTTGGGGTTTGGGGAACACTCGTTCACTTTCTAAGAAGCTGATGAGACCAAGGCAAATCTTTCTGCCTTCCCATGCATGCTGAGGCCTCAGTGTTCTCCAGCCTGACATTGCTTTGAAAGCTTCTCCAGAGAAATTAAGGAAGAGCTCTTCTTTGGAAAAGAGGGTAAATTGAAGCAAAGAGGAATTCAGTGGTTTTGAACATCATGTTCATGCCTGAGCAGAAAGAAGGTGTGTTTGGGGAGAGGTGAGTGGGCCTGAATTCATATCCCTACGTCATCATTTGCTAACAAGTATGACCTTTGGATAATTACCTAACCTCTTCATCCCTCAGATTTTGATTCAGTTAAATGAAGATAATCCCTGTTTTATGGGACTGTTGGTTGAGAGAAAACACCAATAAAAGCGTATTAAGCAGTTTGATTGTGAAATAGAATTTCAACAAATATTGATCTTTCTCTTCCCTTCCTATAAAGATGAATCAGTTGGGGTTGTTTATTTGTTTGTTTATTTGTTTATAGTTTGTTTATTTGTTTTTATGGAGATGGGGGGATGGATTGTGCCTGCTAAACAAGTGCTTTACCACTGAGATACACTATTAGCCCTCCTTTGTTTCCATTCAGCTAGTCACTCTTGGATTAAAGTTATTAGAATCCTGAGTGAATAAGAAGGTCTTTGGGACATCCATCCATACACAGTACTTGAGTTTCACAGTAGAGACCTAGTCTTACTGTAAATTTTCTTGTGTTGTTTCATAACATTTTAAAGCTAAAATTTCCAATTGTAAAGTAGACAAATACACAATAAAGATATAAATGGAAAGTCAATTAATAACAATAATGAATTTAACAATGGCCCTTTGTCATAGTCAGGGTTTACAAAGGAAAAGATTTAATACAAGACACATAGCTTATAGGATTATTTTATAACATTCACCCAAGGAATCAAATGCAAAGAGTGTGGGAGATCTGTTCACATACTAGAGACCCAAAAAATCCAGCTGAGGGCCTGGATATCACAACAATGTCCTGCATGAGTCCAGCTGGAGACCTACAGCCCATGGCAGTGTCCTCCACGAATCCAACTGGAGGCCTAGAGCCTATGACAATGTCTCATGCAAGCCTTTATCAAGAACTGCACTGGGAAGGCCCAAAGGTCAGTGGCGGAAGCTAGAAGGTCTGTGCCAGCAGGATGAAGGATCTGTGCCAGCAGGTAGAGGGATCTTCACTGGAGCCAGGAAGCAATGCCCAAGGTAAAGACCACAGTTATATCAATATTTAAGTAATGCTTCTTATTTATTAATAGAGATAAAAGAATTTTATAGACTATTTCTCTAGTAACAGGATTTGGAGAAATGCAATCAACATAAAAGTTAATTAAAACTGACATAGGTGGGGAACTTCTGAAAAGCAAGTCATGATCAGTCTTCTCACTTAATTTCATTAGGTTCCAATAGCCAAGTTTTTTTCCTTCAGTCCCGCCATGGGTCCCCACTTGGCTCTGACTTGGGGTGAGCCTCACACAGTTTAGGACACATTGGTCCTTCCCCCATCTACCCTGTTGACACTGGGGTCCTGCTCTCAACAGCATGCTCCTTACCCAGCTCCCTTCCTGAGATGGAAACTTGCTGCCACAACACCTTAACCTCCCTCCCCTCCAGATTTGAGTCTGTGTGTCTCCACTAACCTTCCTGCCCTTGTTCCTCCACCTGGCCATGCTGAGCTCCCTTCTTCGAGTTCTTCCTTCACTAACAGCTTCTCATATACATCGTTCAACTCTGTGAACCTTCTCCAGTGGTGTAGACATGCTTAAATCTCAGCTCTGTTCCTGATATTCCCTGGTGTGTAACCACCCCTCCTGCCCCCATTTGGCATCAGACTTCCTCATCAGCCCTTTCTAACGGAGCATCTGCCACCACCTCTCTAGTAACTCTTCTACGTCAGAAGTCACTGGTGATTTTCTCCTAGTTGGGAAGAAGAAGGCCTGGTGGACGTTTGTTTCTTAGCCTGGCATTTCAGAGGTACTTGGCACTGGTGACTAGATGCCATGAACTCTGCTCTGTGAAACCATTCCTGGAGCATCAACTGCATCTCCAGCTGCCCATCTCAGTCTCCTTTGCTGGCTACTCCTTTTGAACTCAAATCTCCCTGGATAATCTTATATACTTCCAGTGGCACAAGGAAACCAAGCTGTCCTATCTTAGGTTCTCACAGCTTCTTTAGGGATTTGTATCTTCGAATCAACATCTTTCTTTGTTGTCTCTGAAACTCACCCTCTCTCTGTTTCCAGAATTATATCCCTAAAAAAAAAATATGATCAATGTGTTGCTGACTTCCAAACTCTTCCTGGATCCCTGGTAACTGCAGTATAAAATCTAAACTTATTTCAACTACATTGTAAAACTTACCATCAGGTCCCACTCTAAGTATTGAGCTTCATCTCTAATTATCTCCTTCATGAACCATATAGTGTAGTCACTCAGGATTCTTCAAATTCTACAACACTGCTACATCATGCCTCTGTAGATGTAGTCTCCTCACCTAGGAATACACTTTCTTTCCTGTTCTAATTCTCAAAGTCCAATTTTCTGTCAATACTTGTTCAAATATTCCTTCCTCTGTGAATAGAACTTCCTATATACATAAGACATGAGATATCTGAATGAATGAGTCCTGTTCATTCATTTCTGCTCAGAATTAACTGTTCTTTTCTCTGTGTTCTCCAAAACACTAGCATTGAACACTGCCAGTAAAGATTTCATTTGCCCTTGCATGTCAGCTCTTCATCAGTCTCCGTCTCCTCATAGTCCACAGCCTCTTTTATTTACTCACCACCTGTTTCACAGTGACTGACAGGAAACATGGCCTTCATCAGAAACCCTCAGAGAAGGAAGGGAATGGTTTTCTCATTTCTCCAAATGTCTATACCCATAGCCAGCCAATGATCTCCTGTCTAGGGCCAAAGTACACCAAGAACATGAAAACCAAAATTTGCCAAGTGTACTTACAAATCCTGTGAGGTTTGACTCCTGTCTGGGGTGACTCTTCGCTGCTGGGCTTGAGGTTGCTGAGAAATGATTAAAGATGATTTATTGTCAGAAGGGGATACCTTGTGATGAAAGTCAAGGGGATGAGAGACAGTGCTGCAGTAATGAACAGATTTTTTTGGCAATGTCTATGATCTCATCGCAAACTGCTTCCTGTGAGGAAACCCCCATAGAACAGTCAACCTGGGGACCAGAGAGAGGGGGTGGGGAGAAAGAGAAGAAGAAGAAGGAATGTAACATTCCAGACAAAGCACAAAAGTCCAGGGAATAACAGAGTTGAAGATCCAGGTTAAAAAAATAGATATTATTGTGAAAGGGAAATAAATTGCTCAAAGGGAACAAACAATGGGAATAGGGAAAGGAGAAAAAGAAAGAAGGAAGGAAAAAAATATATGTGTATACAAAGATAGCTGGGATAATTGTACTGCTGATGTCTACTGGTTTATTGAAAAGAACAGTTAATGCTTAAAATTTTTAACTAATGTTGCATTTTTATATCTGGTAATCTGAACAACTAATTTGAAAACAACAATATGCAGTATAACAATCATTGTTGAATTCCTACCATCTTGTTTAGTGAAACTCTGTATCATTTCTAATATTTTTATTCTCTTTAATTGTTTGATTAATCTTGCATTCTTACATCTGGCAATCTGAGCAACTTAGTTGAAGATAACAATATGTAATATAACAGCCATTGTTAATTTCCTATCATCTTGTTTTGAAATTCTGTATTTTGTTTTTGTGTTGTTTTGCTTTTCTCTTGTTAGTTTGCTATTTTTTTCTCTTGAAAATAAAAAAATAGTTATTCCAGTAGTGAAATACAGAAGGGATCCAGTAATAAGCTTGGAAAACAGATGTCATGGTTGATACATTGTGTTAACTTGAAAAGTCTACAAGCTTAACTAACTCAGTAGGTCTACATCCTAGTGGGGAGAGGACATGCCCTGCTATAGGATGTTGTTCATTATGTCAATTTGAGAAGTTTAGAAGTTTAACTAGGTGACTCAGTAAGGGCCCAGGGTCCTCACTTGGTAAACATTCTGAGCCTGTGCAAGAGGAGGGCACAGAGATGGTGTGAGTGCTACACCCACCTGATAGCCTGCATACATTACAAGGGAGGACAAGAGGCTCCTATCCTTTTACTTTTTCCTTTTTTGTCTTCTGCTGCCATGGATGGTTACCCCTAAGCCACACCACCCTGCCTTGGAGCCTGCTGATTACAGACTGAAACTTCCACACACTGTGGTCTAAATAAAGCTTTCCTCCCTCAATTTTTGGCATCAGGTATTTTGTCTCACCAACAAGAAAGGTACCTAAGAGAATAGGTAAGACACAGAATAATTTGTGATTTAGTATAAACATAATATAATATAATCTAATCAATATAATATAATATAAATAATTTGGGACTTAGTATTTGGGATTTACACCAGCAATAGCATAAAGGCCTGTAACTAGTGAGTAACTATTACAAATGAAATAATCTTGGCATAGAAATGTATGTACAGTATGTATCACCATTATGCACTTTTACAAAGTGAAAAAATTATTTCTAAATTCCTCACTTTTTAAAAAAAAAAAATGGAATAAGGTCAACCTAACATCTGGCTCTACTACAATAACCATAGTTTATCATTGCAAATAGTAGCTCTGTCAGTTAACCACTCAGTACTCCAATCTAGGCTCTGGAATATATAAGAATTCTCTTTAGAAAAGCCACATTCTTATTCAATAGGCATCTTGCCACACACCTCTTTTCAGATTTTTTTGAAATCAGGTCATGTTCTCGATAAATGATGAGAAGGTTGTGATGACCAAGGAAACCAAAGGGAGACATTTTAGCAGATGTCGCATTGGAAAGGATTCAAAGGAACACATACACATACCCCACCATCACACTCGGATGATGTGGGATACTCATGGTCTCTGGCCGCTGAATCTCCATCCACACAGTGGATGCACTGCGAAGATCAAATGTACAGAGTTCAAAGCAAGAATCTGGGCAATCAGATGGGAAGTTGAAAACATGGCTACAGTGAGGTGAGAATGAGCAACACAGGATCCCCAGATTGGCAGGTAGGAGACACAAAAGAGGTGTCTATAGGAGCAAATATGTCACTGTATGAGCCACACATATTGGTCGACTAACAAGCATCTAGGTAAGGGCTGCTAATACTAAAGCTAGTTTCAGTTTTTGTTGACTGGAGTCTGGCAGAGCAGGCTTGTAAAACTGGCAGGTTTGTCAAGTTTGCATACTTATAAAAATGAAAAGAATACTTTTGGAACATTCCCGGTTAATATTTAAAGTATTGAACATGACCACTCCTTTGAGAGAAAAATTCTGCCCGTGACATATTCCAGGAAGGTATGAATGGATTTCAGAGAGCTCATAGGGCAGAGCTTGCTTCTAGAAACAGAAACTCATGTCTTGACCCAGACACAGAATGAGACTGTCATTCATTACTCCCCACCCTGAGTACCCCATGTCTATTCGGAATGAGAGCCATGCAGACCTGCCTTTTAAGCAGGGCTCACACAGTGGAAGACAGGTCTTCATGAAAGACTGTTCTCTCCCTCAGAGAGGATTCAGATCCAAGGTCTAGGAATTCCGTTTGAATAAATATTTGAAAACCCTCCTGACACCATGCAAGAATTGCAGTGGGCCACAACAACACCAGAGCCTTCCAGAAGGGCACTTATGTTTGTGCAGGGCCATTTGTTTCATAGAAAAGCCCAGGAAGAATGAGGGCCTCCTCTGAGGTTATACAGCAACTGAGTACAGACGTGTCTCTTGGCTTCCTCAAGCCATATCCTATCTTATCAAGCATGTTCCCAGACATCACCAACAATGAGTCTCCCAGAAACCCTGGAGACAGGCAGCACAGGTTGATCATCCTGTTTTCTTTAAAGACCCAGAAAGATGATGCTTTGAATGGCTTAGTGCATTCCTCACTGACTCTCAGCTAGGAAGAAGTGGTTCCACGAGGTTGGTCTTCCCACACCATCACATCACTCACTCCTGCTTCTCATTTCCACTGTAAACATCCTCATCTTTTAGAATGTTCTTCATAAACATTGATCCAGGCATCACTTTTATTTTCTCCTTCCTTTGGAAAGTCTCAGGTTCTCCAAAACCCTTCTGAACTGTAACCACTCAAATCCATCGCCTTGAGGGTGCCAGCAGTGAAAGATGATACAGAACAGAACCAAGGGCCATATCATCCTTCTGCACTGTCTCAGACTTGCACACCTTTGCCTGGCGGCTGGGAGTTGACCTTGTGTGGTTGCACTCACCACCCACCATAATCAAGGCTTCTTTGTTACAAAGGAAAGAAATGGACATTTCCAAACATCTGCTGGATGTGCTTTCAGAAGCATGAAACTTACCTAGAAACTTGACTGGGTATTAGCAACAGACAGATTTTGATTTGATGGAAAGGACAATTTTCTTTTTTCTGGTTTGTTGTTGTGGTGGTGGTTGTGGTCTTCATCATGTTTTGTGTTGGGGGTTTGTTTGTTTGTCTGTTTTTTGAGACAGAGTCTCTCTATTTAGTTCAGGCTGGCCTCGAAATCACTATGTATCCCAGCCTGGTCTCAAACTCTCAGCAGTCTTCCTGACTCAACCTCCCAAGTGCTAGAATCACAGGTGTGCACAAACACACCCAGCAGAAGGACAATTTTCTAAGCCAGTGCAGTGCAAAAACAGATGTAGCTATGGAAGAGGAAGTGAATTGTCTGCTAAGCAGCTACGGTAGTCGAGGACCCAACTGACTATGACTAGTGGGGATATTGTAGAGAAATGAATCTCTATCACTAACATAAGGAGGCATCACTCATGTGCTTCATGAAATGCAGACTCTGTATATCTATTTGGTGGTGCCAGTGGTGCTGGTTCTCAGAAAACTTGGTGAAACAAAGTTATAAAGGATCTCAATTATCCCACACTAAGATCCGTGGGCACAGTATGCCGACAGGTCTGGATCATACCTCACATACACAGAAGTTCTTTCACACATGCACGTGCAGTTTCAAAATTCCAGCCCAAGTCAAATCAGTACAAAGAGAAAATGTGTGAAATCTCTTGACAAGATGTTCACAGCTTACAAAATTCTGCCATAGTTCATTCAACTTAATTTCAAAGCTGTGACTGGGGTCAATCATCTAGCAAACAATTTCATGGTCAAAAGGGGATCAGTGAATCACATACAGTAAAAAGGACTTCATACTTTATATTAGGTAATAATCCTTTGTAATAATCCTTTGACTTGAGGAACACAGAAAAGGGAATTCTAAGGCTCAAAAAACACTGAACTTCAACAAGGTGGCAATGCCATTGACATAACTGCTGACTCCCTTGAAAGCCTACTTTCCATTTATCTCCTCCTTGTGTTGTGATGGGACTGCTGGTGTAACTGAAACAGCAAGACCCACTTTATATGTCTTCTTGAAACTGGCACTAGCTTCTCTTCCTGAATACATTCTATTCTAGGTGCTCAAAGATATTTTCTTCTGAAAAGGTATGATGTACACTGAGAGAGACATCCAGGCATTAACCCAAGGAACACCAGGACTAGAAGGGATGTTGGTCACTCAGTTAATACCATCTTTGGTCATAGACCACACCCAAAGCAGAAAATAACGATCTTCACAAAACTAACATCAAGATGGTACAAATACAACTTCATTCCTGGGAGGTAGAAACAACTAGGTTCTTCACTCAGTATTTGTTGAATAAATGAAAGAAGAAAGGCAAGTAAACATTTATACTATTAGCTCATCTCTGATTTCTCCCTACTTAGATATGAAGCAAGCATCTCAGGGAGCTGAAGTGCGAATGAAGGTTTTTTTGGGAGGAAGGGAACATGCATGGGATGGACTCTTAGTGGAGAGGGAAATGATTCATATCCATTGAAAAAGGATCAGCCTTTTCCTTCAAAGGCTTTTACCTCAAAGATTTTCCCTCTGTATGTATATATGTTTGTATTTTTCTGCTCCTATTTTCTAATCACTGAATAGCTTTACATGCCTGTTCCTCTAACCCTGTGCTGCCCAGTATGGTAGCCGCGTGTGGCTATTCAACACTGGAGATGTGGCAAATAAAAAAGAAATGTGCTACAACTGTAAAAACACACAATAATTTTGAAAAGTTTTGTAAAAATTAGAAATACTTCAAATAATGTTGGCTATGTTGGTTTAAATAATATCTATTATTAAAATGAGTTTCACCTGGTCCATTTTACTAAGGCTACTAGAAATTTTTAAATTTTATATGTGTTTCAAATTATCTTTCTATTAGTCATTGCTGCTCTCACCCTTCCTCAGGTCCTAACATCTGTCCTTATTTACACATAAGAGTAGACAGGTTCTCATCTGATCCAGGGCTAAAAATAAAGGGAGTATTAGCTCATGCGAAGTACATTTCATTCTCTGGAGATGCATTCCAGTGCTTCACGTGTTTGGATAAACAGCAACAGGTCCAAAATCATGCTTGCAAGCATACACACACACACACACACACACACACACACACACACACACTGCATTTCCTCTGTCCCCATCAATAGTAAGAGGGCAAGAGTCAATTATCCAAAAAATATTTCTTCTGCACTCACAGAGTTGCCCTCCAGACCCGGAGCCAGGTGAGTGACCCAGCATGGGTCCTTGTTCTGTTGTCCTTTTATCTTTAGTTCACAGGAGTGCATCTGAAATCTGATCTTAGTGTCCCTAGAACTGGTAATCCCTCTGAAATCACAAAACACCTGGTACCACTGCAGTTACTAAGCATCCTCTTCAGCTTTGTGCGCTTGCCAAAGTTTGAAGCCCAAAATAAATTAAGCACAAGCTAAAAGAACAGCAGGAAGCCCTGGAGATGTGGACAGGATAAAGACATTCAACTTGTACACGGCCCCAGATCTCCTCTAGAGATAGGAATCTCTGCTGCTCTCTTAAACGGGCAGCATCTCTCAGAGACAGATTCCTCTAGTCACCTCCTGCCCCACACTTTCTCAGACCCTCCCCATCTTTCTGGTGACCCATATTGGCCCCTCAGTAGGACAATGAGGAAATCCAGGTGCTAGGCCAGGCTTTGACACAAATTTATTTTCTTTTATGCAAAATGTATAACTTGTTTGGACTTCAAATTTCTCAAATAAATAAGAGGGTTGGACAAGGTATACATATATATAGATATCTATCTATCTATCTATCTATCTATCTATATATATATATATCTTTTTTGGTGCTAATATTCTATAACTGGAGTTTGCTCTTAGGGCTGATGTGGCTTAAGGGAAGCAGCACTCCACACACTCCTACAGAGGACTGGGCTGGGGAGAGCTTCTGATCACACCCCCCGGATATGGACAGACAGCTCACATCTGGAAGTGTGGGAGGCGAGGGCTCGTCCTGTGACAGTGACAGAAGATTTGTGGTTCCTAGGACAGCAGGAACACACTCTGCAGAAAACTGGAGAAGCCAGATTCAGCCCCCATAGTCACAGTTCCAGGAAAACTACAGATATCCTCAAACAGCCTCTGGCTCCACTGCCGACCATCCACTGAACTGACTGAGAAAATGATCACAACTAAGGTATAAAACTGGGTATCAATAATTGGCTTCTTACCATCTAGACTTAATTTTGCAGACCACTCAGGAGACAGCCCATTAACATTGTTGTAGTTTGAATCTGACAACTACACCAGATTCAAACACTCAGCCACCACTGAGTCTTTTCATTAAGTTTGTAGCCTATGCTTTTGTTTCTGTCACACAATAGTGAGGGAAGTAGTGGCAGATGTGTGTTAAAGTTCAGAACCTGACCAAGGCATGGTGGCACACACCAGTAATCCCAGCACTTGAGAGACTGAAGCAGGAGGCTTGTCGCGAGTTCAGGGCCATCATGGACTACACAGTGAGTTGAAGACCAGCCTGAACTACATAGCAAGAACCTGTCTCAATGCACACATACATACATACACACAAATTTTCCGAGAGTAGCTTACACTTTTGCTCTGAAAGCAGGAGAAAATAGAAGAAACACGAAGTAAAAATTCCAAATTTCCTGAACTCTTAATTTGTATAATCCTGAGGAAAATGACTCCCGTCTTCTACTTCTCTTTCAACTCCATCTTTCTTTCTCAGGTGGGGCAGGGTAAAGAAGAGGAAGTAAACACCTTCTGTTTCTTTCCCCTGCTTTCTCTGTTTCACACAATGGGTACTGGCTGCCCCGCGCTTTCATCTCCATTATTCATTTCATCTCATTTAATTTTCATAATGACTCAGGAAGGCGGACACTATTTACCTCAATTTACAAATGAGGAAAAGAAGAGCTGACACGTCACAGTGGGAAACGTGAAGAGCCAGGATTCAAACATCTGTTTTCTGAGTCCAAATTCTCTTCATTCCACTACACAGTGATCATCCGAGGTGTTCTGCCCAAGGGACATTGCGGAATATCTGAGAGAGGTGCTGACTGAGCGGTCACCTTAGCTTTTCCCATATTCTGCAGGTGATGGTTGGATTCTACTGATAAGTACCATTTCCCTGGTGCTATTTGAGGAATGGACACTATGACTTTGGGTCCTGCTTCCCAACCTTAAGTGCTGGAGGGTAAGGACTGCAGCCAGTGTCTCCCACCATCTCATAAACTGTTAACACCCTCTGTGTTTAGACTTCCCTTCTGAGTGAGTCAACGGAAAACATTTCCCACTTTTGAGCATCTTAACATTTCTAATTTCCCTTTTGTTCTTACAAGTTGCATCACATGTTTTCACTTCTATTTCTGATTTCCACCATCAAGCAGGCTGTGCCTTTGTTTATATCTTTCTGGGAACTAACGTGGTTTCCGTGTGCTGGGGAATGTTCACTCTGAACTCACCAAAGCACCTCCTTTGGTCTTCAGTTGAGTGAGTTCCCTCCTCTCCTCCTCTAAGGAGTATATTTTCTTGTGTTTTTCAGACAAATCTTTCGAGAACACTTAGCTTTCTCGAATGCTTTCATTTCACACTTCATACCTTCAGATTTTATTGTTTGATTGGTTTCCACTCCTTTAGAAATCAAATTTATATTGCAGCAGCTTTGTCGCTCTTTGTGGGCCTCTTAAACTGTGATCCATGGACAAGGTGGGAGCTCTTGGTGGACTCAGGTGTGAGCCTCTAGAAACTGCAGAGCTGTGTGTGTCACCCTCCTCAGAGGTTCTGTGGTGCAGGAAAAGTTATGTGTCTTTAACGACTTTTTAATTTAGTATCTGTATGAGGCTTGTTCACAAACTGCAGAAACTGTTAAAATCCATGAGTAGATGCAGATCAGCAAGCAAAGGGGAATTTTCCTGGGGAAACTCAGATTTCCAAGTTTATCTTTCCCTTTACTTTCCTGATCAATTGTTGGAAACTTAACTGGCCAAAATTCAAGGACTTGTTTGGTAATTCTGAACTCTTGTGTGTTATGTGTCTGCGGATATGCTTTGTCCTACTAAGTTGTCCCTTAACACACATGTAAAAGAAAGTGTCCAGTTTTCAGTGGTGAAGGTTTGCAGGTCTATAATAAGCACCTAAAAATTTGTGTGTGGTCCTCTTTATCACCTCAACTGAAAGTCACACAGGATTTTTACCTGATTACTGAACACCAAAGCTAAAGGCAACTTCAGTTCTCTCCTCTGGATCTTTTGTTTATGAACAAGGAAGCTGTGAGGAAAGCAAATTACCCAATAGCTCTCAGCAGGCTAAAGGCGGTGGTGGAGCTACAACTTAGCACACTTTCAATCCAGTGCTCCCCCAACCCAGTTTTCACCTGGAAATTCCTGCACTTTATTTACCTCCTTCAGCTGTTCAGAGAAAACACAGACCTAAAAAGATGAGCCGGGGAACCAGTGTGAAACCACCTCACAGTGAAAAGTTAAATCTTTTTACTGGATGAATTCACACATCTACAGAGTCAGGGTGGGGGCGGGTGCCTAAGGGTATGGAAAGCAGTGGAGCAGGGATTGTTTGGTAAGGCTCACTGAGACCACAAGGAAAGGGGTTTAGTGCATTGGTAGGAGATGCTGATGAATGTCAGGAGATCCAAACAGCACCCTCGGGGTTCTGGTCTGAGGTCCCCTCCACCCTTCCCCGATGTGGTCACCTGCACCTACCCAAAACCTTACCCAAACACACCACTCCATACACACCTTTCAGATTCTACCTCTGGGCCATTGCCCAAGCTAGTTTCCAGAACTATGGAAAAACTCTTTATTCTTTATGCCCTGGATCAAGTGCTAATTTTTCTCATGAAATGCTTCCCATAACACCCCCTCCTCTGCTGCTTATTATTTCTCCCATCCTAAACTTTCAGGATAGACTATATGTGACCTTTCTCTTGTTTGCATTATTTGTGAACAGGTCTTACTCTCCCAATGGATGCCATGAATACTTTTAGTTGTAGCCAGCCATTTTGTTGTCTTTTTTTCAAAAAATATTCACTGAGTACTATCTCTATC
>NW_004955507.1:1572286-1599194 GCF_000276665.1 Chinchilla lanigera
CTGGTGTTCAAAAAGGAAATCATCTGATGAGCTTTGAAAAAAAACCAGAATGTGGATGAGTGTGTGTGTGTGTGTGTGTGTGTGTGTGTGTGTGTATACAAATGTAGGAAGTGGGAGGGACAGTCAAGTAGCATGGAGATGGGAGAGATTCTGATCAATATATATATATCAGGCATCACGTCCCCTGATCTTAGAGATTTAATACTTCCCAGGACATACCAAGCAAAAAAGGCAACGATAACAGAGCTGAGAAGTGTTAATATAGGTCAGGTGTAGGGCTGAGGTAGCACAGAGTCAGAGTGCCACACCTAGTCATACAGGGTGGGGGAGGTTGTCAGGAAGGACAACTTCTTCCAAGCTCTAGAAGTAGCATCTGTGGAGATGTGAAAGACAGGTGGGAACTATCGAAACAAGCCAGGGAGGCTTTGGAAGGTGAGGTTGGCTTGCCCTCTAAATGGCCTTCTGAGCCCAGGAAGAAGGACTTTCCTGATAACACTGGAAAGGATAACATTCATCCCTCTCAATCTCTTGCAGCATTTAACACGGGGCCTGGAACATACTAGATGATTGAAAGAAAGGGTACATAATCATAAAATTTCAGAATGTCATTTTATTTAAGACTCTTAGGTAAAATTATCTCCACTGAGTCTAGTTCTCCAACACCAGCAATGAGATGGAACCTGTGATTTAGTAAGGAGAACAAAAGCTGACAATATTTTTGATATACAAACCGGTCTGCAATGCATTTACACAAACAAGTGACACCATCTGAGGCCATGGTATCCTGACAGGGCTACTACATCAGTCACATAAATCCTTTCCATCATCAGCTTGTCTCTTATCCAAAGAGGTCCCAAGAGGCAGGAGTGCCTTGGGAGGGACCCCACTTCAGGGAAACCACAGGAAGGAAAGTGAGCTGATTGGGCAGAGCTGTGTGGGCAGGTACCCTTTCCACACAACCTCCCAGCTCTCACCAGGAAGTGAGCCTGGAGCCCTTGCTGGGCACACTGCCAGACAAGGGGCTTGTGCCAGGCGAGCAAGAGGAAGGGAGGGGCCGGGAGGGCACAACTGGGGTCTGGAAGTCCACCAGGAAAGGAAATCCAATTTGCAACAAGGGTGGTAATCTCCAGTTTTGCCAGCTACTTCATTCCAGTCCTCTGTTAGGACACAGGAAGTGTAAACCACGAACCTTGCCCAGAACTCCAGCACCACACACAATTCCTGTACACACTAGGAGACGGGGCAGCAATCTGAAGCAATGGAGGCAGGAAGTCCCCCTTTCATGTCACTGCCCAGCACTGCACTTACAATCACTACCTCATTTCCTCCTGACAACTACCTGACCTGGGAGGGACTGCCTCCACCCCTGCTTTGCATTTGGCAAAATTGTGGCTTAGAAAAATTGCTAGAGAAAAGCTAACCTATCCCACACAACACTTACCTTCAGTATAACCACTGCTGAAACACTGGTCCATGGGTTCACATGCAATGGGCCGGAGTGGGAGGTCTGATCTAGTGTGTCTCAGGCCTCTGTGGTCCTGTGACTGCCCTGGGTACACTGCTGTGTTTTACTGAACATAAGCTCTTCAAAAGGGCCGGGGATATAGCTCAGTGGCACAGCACCTGCCCGGCAATCTCAAGGTCGTGAGTTCAATTCCCAGTACCCCCCCCCCAAAAAAAAGCCCTTCAAAAGCAAGGATCAATGACTTCTGGAAACTGCCCAGGGACTAGTATCAGAAGATCTTGAATTAATGCTCATGGACTGGACAAAATAAACTTTAAAGTGAAACTAGGTTTTAAGTCTGAGTGTTGAGCAGAATCTACTGTATCATATAAAACAGATACTTATTAAATAGTTTAGAGACATCTTTAGGAACCAACCTGGTTCAAAATAGGTTATTAAATATCCTCAGCTTTAGAATAAATTCTAGATAATGCAAAACAGTTACTGTGATGGCGAATCTTAACTGTCAATTTCATTGGATTTTACATGCCTAGCAGATTACAAAATCACACTTCTGGGTGTTTCTGGGTGGACATAGGGGCCTGACTTTGCTGACCATTTTGTCCCTGGCCCCTTCCTCTCTGGCTCTCTTCCACTCTCTCTATTTCTGGCCAACATGAGCTGGCTAGCTTTCCTCTGCCATGCCCTGTGCCATGATACTAAGCACCTTGGCTTTGGAGCCCGATGACCATGGAATGAGACTTCTGAGGTGGTCAGGTGGGGTCATGGCCATAGACCACCTGCTTGGGACCCCTACAGTCAATGAGTTCTACTGAGAGGTGACAATGTACAGCTCAGAGGACAGGACCCTATGGGGATGAGGCACAGACGAGAGGACTGACATGAACTTGCTGTGACTGGGGCACATAAAAAGAAAATGTAAGGAAGAAGTAAAAGAAACAAATATCTGCATAAAGGAGAATGGAGGAAAATAATCATAGGGGCATAAATAAGCATGAAATGGAGAGGATGAACAGGACTGTCTGGTGTTCAAAAAGGAAATCATCTGATGAGCTTTGAAAAAAAACCAGAATGTGGATGAGTGTGTGTGTGTGTGTGCGTGTGTGTGTGTGTGTGTGTGTGTGTATACAAATGTAGGAAGTGGGAGGGACAGTCAAGTAGCATGGAGATGGGAGAGATTCTGATCAAATAAAGATGGACATTCTGGCCTTCTTTGTGGAATAAGATTTGAAAGGGACACACTGAAAGATTACACCCCAGCTCATCCAGTCATCACTGCAATTGGAACCCTGACCCAGACTGGAGGGGAAGGGGGCCCACCGGTGTTCTGACTTTCCCTTAGGCTTTTACTCTGTCTCAGGGTCTTAGAAGAGGCTTCTAGACAGGAGCATGAGTAGTGCGGCCATTTTGTTTTACACACACCCTTGACTATAGGCACGTGAAAACCTAGGTGAGTTGTCACATCATTACAAAGCAGATGCCGTGCTCCAATCTCATACTCTCTTCCAGGATGGCAGGATATGGTTCTCACTGTGCAGGAAGCCTGTCAAACACTTTACGCCAAGAGCCCTGTAATGGGGCCAGTGATGAGCAGATAGGAGAGGATATGATAAGAGGATAAGAGAAAAAGAGACAGCATTTTAGTCTCATTCTGGGTCTGGGTCCTCTGTCCATGTTCCCTACAACCTAAGTGGCAGTATGGACCATTTACTTCACAGGCTTTTACCTCAACTGTGCTTCTTCTGAAAGTAATATTCTCATTTTTTTCTTGGCTTTGAGAAAGTGGAAATGAGTTTGGAATAACATACATTAATTGTTCACAATTAATGTTCAGAAAAACAAATATTTTACTGTGCCTATAAACTCTGGTTAGTATAGACTGTCTATACAAATGGGGATCAAAAACTATGATGAATAAATTTAAAAAATTATTACTGTAAAAGACACATTGGCATTCATTTCCCTCACACTAGTCCCCTCACGTGGAGCACATGATGCCAAGGTCTGGCCACTTTCTGATGCGGCTCTGAAAGTCTTTGCTGTCTATGGGGTATGATAAAAAATACAGTGAGTGCTGCTGACAAGTGTTATCCAGTGGAAAGGAAGGGTTGTAAAAACATTGTGATATGAGCTCATGTCTCAGTCACTTTCTCTTTTCTGGGACAAAATACTCTACATCCACTATATATTTTTTGCCTATTTTTTTTATTAGTACATGTTTGGAGTACATTATATTTATATTCATCTTAGGGAGTGGAGGACATGTACTTGATTATTTTATTCCCCTTTCCTTCTTCATCCACTTCATTCCCTCTGTCTTTAGATCCCCTTCCCCCATTTTCATTATTATTATTTTTTTAGTTCATGCTTGCGACACTAAATATTAAATTCATTTTAGTTCATGTTTGCACCATATGAAGATTACATTCACTCAGACATGTACTTGATGCATCTTAAATCCATTTACATCCCCTTCCCTTCCTGTCCTCTCCCCACCCTCAGATTCTTATTCCATGTCATGGCTTTTATCTAAATGTCCCAAAAAGCCTCATGCAGTCATTGGCGGGGCTTTTCGGAGATGGCTCAATCTAGGGTGTGTGATGCTGGGATTAAGGGTATATAACTGTTAAATCTGTCCACAGATTTGTTTGGCATAGTTCAAAGTGTGGATAATGGGAAAGCCCACCCTGGGTATGGGCGGCACCACCAAAGAGCAGTAGCCTGGAAGGGATAAAAGGGAAAGGCAGGCTGCTGCTGCAGCTGCTTCCTCACTACTTTGCTGCTTTGCTGCCTTCCTGCTTCTTGCCCTCCATGAACTGTTTCTCCTCGGCTATACCACCCTGCCTTAGAGCCAGCCAACTATGGGCTGAAACATCTACAAGTTATGAGCCAAATAAACCTTTTCTCCTTCAACTTTGGGTGTCAGGTATTTCATCACAGCAACAAGAAAGGTACCTAAGACAGTCTCCTTCCCATTTTGCTAATGTTTTTAGTCCATGGTCAGTTGTTCCCAAGGCAGAAATTTTATGGCAGAGGAACATGGTAGACCCCAAACTGCTTACATCATGGTGGTCAGGAAGCAAAATAAAGGGAGGAGACAGAGAAGGTGATACACCTTTCCAAGTGAAAATGAGTTTGGAAGAACATACATTAATTTGTTCACAATTAATGTTCAGAAAAACAAATAGTTTACTGCGCTTATAAACACTGGTTAGTATAGACTGTCTATACAAATGGGGATCAAAAACTATGATGAATAAATTTAAAAATTTATTACTGTAAAAGACACATTGGGGATCAAAAACTATGATGCACTGCTCTTGGTGCACTGCTACTTCCAACTGGCCTCCCCTCCTAATAGCACATTCAACTATGTATGCATCAGTGAATTAACCTATTGATAAGTACAGCACCCCATTGTCCAGTCACTTCCAAAAGTCCCACTTCTGAGCATGAGAATCTGGGAACATATTCTAGATCTAAACCATAACACCTCATCTACCTTTTTCACTTGATCTGGTACCATGAGATTCCTGACTCTTCCCCAAACTCAGAATGACAATGAAAGGCAAATGCTTTAAATCAATGTAGCACATCAAGGTAGCCACTATACTGCAACTAAATATGCAGACACAAAAAGAATTTTCAGAACTATGGCAAGGATGATGGGATACATGTGTTCAAATTGTATCAGAGTATTTTGAGGGGGATTAACAACCATGTGTCTTCTCCTGTAATAATTTTTTAAAAACATTTTTAACACTCACCGTATTTTTTTTTATCATACTATATACTTTCCTTTGCAATCTTGTTCTAATGAATGCTTACACAAATACTTTGGACCTGGTCTAAGGATGAGAACATAAAATTCTTTTTCTACTTTTGTTTTCCACAAGCTAATCTTAACTGTCAAGATGGTAAAAATCACACTGAGCTGTGGTATTTATTGTATAATACTGGTACTCATGATATAATGGTGATATATATGATATAATGGTGGTATTCACAGCACCAACTTTCACCACCAACACCACTAGTGGATGAAGGTTATTGTTTCTCTTTCCCTATTCACCTTATCCCCTGGGCAATTATGTTAAGTTCCTTTTCCCTTAAGAGTTGTTTCCTAACAAGTGCTGGAAAAATGCCACATGTACACACAAAGACAAACTCCAGAGCATAGTCTGCATTGCTACAGGCAGTTCATAATCACAGTGCTCCAGAACCACCCCAGAGAGACTGTGTGCCAATGACACTGTTGGGCATTGTCCTGAGTATGAAAATCTGTGATGATAAGTTTAGATACCAGAACACTTGGCACTGCAGTTTGGAGGCAACTAAAGCAGCTTGATGTAATCTATGCTTTTCATACTAGTGGCCATATAGGCACATCCACACACCTAATGGGGCAGATGCCTTGTCAGGATGGCCGTGGAATCATTTATTCATACCAGTTGTCATCTATCTGTTGAAGTAGCGTAATCCTCTTCCTTTGCAAACCACAGCAAGACAAAGGCCTGGAGAACTACTCTTCCATAAAGAAAGATAAACTTGAGTCATTTGTAGGAAAATGGATGCATCTTGAGACCATGAAGTTAAGTGAAATAAAACAGACACAGAAACTTAAATATCACATGGTTTCTCTTATACAAGAACCCCAAAATATAGTAAATAAAGAGCAAAACAAAAGGTAGATAATAGGAAATCGGGAAACAGACCTTTCACAAACAGGAAAGGAACCTAGAGATGGAGGGAGAGGTACGAGAAGGAAAGGGAAGGAGACAAAAAAATTAACATTTGTCTTGTGTATGTACCAACTCCTCACAAGGTGTGTAATCATTATGTACTGCAAATATGTATTAAAGAAAAATTTAAAAATAAAATAATCTCCATCAGAATTTTTTTTAAAGAAAAGCAAGAGTCCTTGTCCCACCACACCTCACATATCTGAGGCCCCCATCTGTGCATGAACTATACTGAATCATTTATCACATCCTTTTCTTAAGAGAACTCTGCCCTGCTGGATCTGGATAAAATTGAAATCAGTGAGCTGAGTTTGCTAACAACAATAGAAGTATCTGAAAGTTGGGATTTAAACTCGGTCCTCAAGCATTTCAGTAAAAAAGATGGTATTCATGTCTCCAAGCTGAAGGGCAAATGCAGTGGTCTTGACTCATATAAGGCAAAATATCCAATCTTCATCTATAAGGCAAAGATTTTGTACGGTTCCCCTTTTCTTCCTTTTTATAACTTTATTTTTCATGCATTATCACAAGAAAACTAGAAGTTAAATAAACATAAACCAGAAAATAATCATCCCCATTACCCCATCACTTAGAGATAACCACCGTTAATACTGTGATATGTGTTTTCCAAATGTAACTAAGAGCACCTGTGCATTGTGGGCATTGTGCATTGTGGGCATTTTTCCTATACAAATTGACTAGGCACTGTATTTCCTTTTTCTTATTTGCTGCTCTTTAGACATAACAATAAAAATAAGGATGGTGATAACACTGGCATCTCCTCTTTACTGAGCACCAACCAGATGCCGCATGCCATGCTGGCAGTTTCCCAGATGCTACTTCATTAAGCCTTTTACAACCACCGGGGAGAGACTCATTTATCTTCATTTTTATCTATGTGGCAATGAGAGCTCAGGCAGAATGTTTAACTCCCCAGAAGATACACAGCTGGTCACTTACAGGTTCTGAATTCAAAGATTTTCAAATTCCTCCTGATATTAAAGGACTTGTTTTTCACACTAAGCCATTGACACACTGTCAATGTAGATGCCAACACAGGGCTCATCACAGCATTAAGTGCTCACTAAAAGTTGGTTGGGTAGTTTATGAAAGGTGTCCAAGATTCCAGAAATACTCCCTTAACCCAGAACTCAATGTGGTTAAACCCTGACTTAGCCTAGAGTTTACTTTAAAATATCTGACCTCAGAAAATTCTCCAATTGCCCTTACTGCCAGTGTCACATCTCCATCACAGTATTACCATCGAAGAAAGTCCAAAGGGATGGGGCAAGAAGAGTAGTTTACCTCCCACATTTCCACATGTATATCACTAATAGAGTCAAACTTAGCAATGACATTTACAAATTCCAAGCCTGCACTGTGGTGACTTTTTGGGCTGAGCCTTCTCAGCAAGAGGAAGAAGCCAAGAAAGGAAAAGAAACAAAAGAGAAAGAGGGAAAAAGAGAGGAAAGAAAGGAATAGAAGAGAACAAAATACAAGCACTCATTAAAAAAAAAATAATAGTAACTGCTACTTTGGGCATTACTGAGCTTTTTCTTATAGGTAAGTGAGGTGGTGCTGCCATGTAGGTACTTGAGGAGATTGCCGCCTGGCAGTGGTGCAGTCCTCCCTATCAATGCTAACTGATCTGCTTACAAATGTAAAAAGTATGTCCTTTCTGCAGAGGAAGCTCCCTGTTGATGGACACTAACAGCGTTTCAGCAGATGTATCAATATACGCAAGACTAAAATACTTACACCTTTATCAAAAGGAGACTTCAAGCAGAAAGGAAATGAATTATAGAACAAGAGGTTCCATATTTGGAAGCAAGAAATTCAGTGTTCAGGAAGTTACATCACACTGTGATGTAAACTTAGACACCTGAAGAGCATGTTTCTAGTGTCCTGTGGGAGGGATGTTAACATTCAAACTGACTAGCAATTTGTGCTCAGAAGCCTGAGCACAAAAGGTTGTTGTGGGTTTTTTTAATGCATTTTTTGTGAAGCTGTCTCAGTGCTTAGAATACTGACACATCATATAGTGATGCACTCAGCACCCTTCATTTATATTTACTGCATGGTGAACAAATGTCTCCTTCTAAAGCCTTCCATTGTTTTCTAGATCCCACTGCTGCCCAGCAATGCATACCTGTATTGCTTTAAATTGCCCTCAAATTATTTTGATATATTTATATCCTTATACAAGGTTGATAAAAATATACGGTGAATGTTTAAATTTTTAAAATGTATTACAGGGGCTGGGGATTTAGCTCAGCGGCAAAGCGCCTGCCTGGCAAGCGCAAGGTCGTGAGTTCAGTTCCTGGTACCGGAGAAAAACAAACAAACAAAAAATGTATTACAAAAATAGACACATTGCCATTAATCTCCCTCAAAGTACTCCCCCTCACTTTGAACACACTCATCCTTTCTTGCCACTTTCTGAAGAAGTTCTGAAAGTCCTCTTAATGAGTGTCTTTACAAGGTCTGATAAATATTATGGAAAATGCTGTTACCAAGTTCTACATACTGGCAAGTGCACCTCACCTTATCTGGCACCATAGACTTCTGGTGTTTCCCAAAAGTCATAATGACCATGAAAGATAAAAATTTTGAACTGAGTGACAAAGTTGAGACAGTCAGGACAGAGCATCTGAAGACACAGAGGAGGACTTTCAGAACTGCTTCAGAGAGCCTCACACTGATGATAAGTGTTTAATGCCTCGGGATATATTTAAATCAGATTAATAGCAATGTATTATATTGTAACAAATGCTTTAAATTTGAATATTCACCATATTTTTATCCTATTGCATATATCTATTTAATATTTTATTTTTCTCATTTTAAAATGTGTGGAAATCTCATAATGGGACAATACTGGCATGTAGGAAATATTTCCTGCCTGGCAGCATGTTTTCCACTTTCCCAAGCACACACCCCAAAGCAGTGTCTTTCTATTTCCACTCTTTTTTCTGGGACACAGTTCTGTTCCCCTCCACAAGAGTTAGGTCCTTTATTACACATTCTTTCTTTCATAAAAACTGTGTTTCATTTTACTCTTTCAATCTCTGTTTGTGTTTTTGCTCTGATCTTTGTTATTTCTTTCTACTCATTTTGCATTTAACTTTTTCTTGCTTAACTAGGTTGTTGACTCCTGTGGTAGCTCAGTCTTAAACAACGTTGTTTGGTTAATTTTTTTTTTTATCTTAAAAAAAAAAAAAAAGACTGAATCACTCCAGGAGTAACAAGTCACAAAACAACTACTCTACAGGGTTTCTAGGGTCACCTTTTCATAGTAATTGGGTAGAAGATGGCCACAAGGGACAGTTATGGAGATAGGGCAGGCTAGTCACAGACCTTCTGAGATGTCTAAGCAGTGGTGAGCTCAGGGAGAAAAGAACAGGGTAGTCCTGTCCTCTGTGGTGAGAAGCCAGGCCTATGTTGTGTGGTTACCGAGGGGACTGGGTCCGAAAATGCTGATATTAAGTCCAGTAGACTGCTTGGCTCCCCAATACCGCCTATGTGCTACCTTGACTTGGACAATTGCCACACAATGGCATGTACTGACAAAAGGGTATCTGGAAGAAGGAAGCATCTCATAAGCCCACAGTCCATATAACTACTCAGAGAAAGTGTAGCAGCAGAATTTGGGTTGTATTCCACAAGACACTGAGTCTATTGAGAACAAAACCAGAGTTTACTTAATTTTGAGGCTAGCCACCTTTCCTCCCATTCCCAGTCAGGGAAGTGGGTGAGTGGGCCTGCCTTTGTTCCACCTTATATACATTTTTGGTTTCCATGGTAACAGATTGGGATGTTGTAGCCCTGGCCACACGTTGTTTTCCTTGTGCCACGTGACTGGGTCAGGCTCCGGTCATGAGCCCAACCACAATGATATATACTTTCTGTACTCTGTTCTATATGTCCCCCTTTAGATAACCATACATTTTCTTTGTGGTTACAATGTTTATCTAGGGCCATGGAGGGGATGAGACAACCCAGGCCCTAAAAGAAAACAACATCCAACCCAGACTGATGTATCCCACAAAACTATCTTTCAAAATTGATAGAGAAATAAGATACTTACATGACAGAAAACCTGAGGAAATTCATGAACATCAAACTAGCACTCCAAAATGTTCTGAAGGACATTCTAGAAAGAGATAACAAGGCCTACAACTCCATGAACCCTAACAGAATGAATGCACCTGGCAAGGCAAGCAATGGAACAGAGTGGGGGGAGCCAACAACAGGAAAACAACATGACAAGAATAAGTCAGTACATATCAGTTGTACCCATCAATGTTAACGGTCTCAGTTCACCAACCAAAAGAAACAGATTTTCAGAATAGATTAAAAAGAAAGATTTAACAGGTGTGGTGGCACACCCCTGTAATCTCAGCCCTTAAGAGGCTGAGGTAGGAGGATCATTGTGAGTTTGAGACCAGCCTGGGCTACAAAGTGAGCTCAAGGCCAGCCCGAACTGCATAGCAAGACCGTCTCAAAAAGACAAAAAAGAAAATGGATAAAAATCAAGATCCAATAATATGCTGCATACAGGAATCACTTTTAATTAAAAAAAAATTTATAGAGTGAAAGTCAAAGGTTGGAAAACAATAATCCATGTCACTGGAATTCCTGGAACCCAGGAGTAAGTAACAGTAGCAATTCTATTTGCAGACAAAGTGGATTTCAAGTCAAGACTGATTAAGAAAGACAAAGAAGATCACTACATCCTTGGAAAGAAAACAATCTAAGATGAAGAGATAATAAATATATAAATATATATAATACCAGTGCACCAAGTATATAAAACAAATATCAGTGGACATGAAAAATTAAATAAGCACTAATACAATTGTAATATGGGAGCTCCTACCACAAATACAAAAACCCATTAGACAAAAAATTAACAATGAACTATTAGAACTGAACCAAACTTTTGAATAGATAGACTTAGTAGATGTTTACAGAGCGTTCCACCCCACATCAGAATACACAGTCTTCTCAGCTACACATGGAACTTTCTCCAAACAGACCACAGACTAGCTTACAGAACTTGCTTAAGTAAATGCAAAGGAATTGAAATTATCCCATGCATATTATCAGACCATAGTGCAATGAAATTGGAAGTCAATGGCAAAAGAAATCACAGGAAGAACCAAGATATAAAAATCCTGAATAATCCAATATCAATCAATGAAATTGAAGAATTAATAAAAGAAACTGTTAACTAAGAAAAGCTCAGATCCTGATGGATTCAGTGATGAATTCTACAAGAATGTTAGAGAAGATCTAACACCAATACTACTCATACTATTTAATGAAATCAAAAGGGAAGCTGTACTCACAAACTCATTCCTAGAAGCAAGTCCTATCTTGATTCCAAAACCCAAGGAAAAAAAAAGAAGTATAGACCAATCTCTTTAATGAACATAGATTCAAAAATCCTCAATAAGATTCTGGGACACAAAATGCAGCAAATCATCAAAAATATTATTCACCATAACCAAGTAGGATAGTCTGGTTTCTCTTCAGATCGTATAAATCTTTCACCTTTTCTTAACCAAGTAGGTTTCATTACAAGGATGCAGGATTAGTTCAATATTTGCTAACCAATAAATGTTATACACCACATAAATGGAAGCAAGGACAAAAACCCATTATCTCATTCTCAATCCAACATTCACCCATTCCTGATAAAAACTCTGAAGAAAATAGAAATAGAGGGTCATTATCTCAATCTGATAAAATCATCCATGACAAATCTGTATTTCTCGTCGTGAACTAAACTATGAGTGAAATGGACCAAAGATCTAAATATTAACACAATCAATCTGCTGGAAGATAAAATAGGTAAAACTCTTGAAGACATAAGTATAGGCAAAGACTTTCTGAACAGACCCAGGGTTGCATAAGAACTAATATCACAAATCAATAAATGAGATCACATCAAATTAAAAAGCTTCTGTACAGCAAAGGAAACCACCAACAGAGTGAAGAGACAATGTACAGAATGAGAAAAAGTTGGCCATTTGCACCCCAGACAAAGGACTGATAATATCTAGAATATATAAAAAAATTTCAAAAAAATTAGAGGCCAAATTTAAAGACCCAATCCAAAAATGGATATCTGAATTGAATAGACATTTTTCAGAAAAAGAGGTACAAATAGCTCGTAAATACATGGAAAAATGTTCAACATCATTGCCATTAGAAAAATGTATTAAAATAGTATTGAAATTTCATCTCACTTCAAAAAGACTTGCTATCATCAATAAATCAACCAATAACAAATGCTGGTGAGCCTGTAAAGTAAAAGAACCTCTTCACTGTTGGCCAGACTGTAAACTGTTACAGTCACTATGGAAATCTGTATGGAGATTCCTCAAAAAAAACTAGCAATTTCATTTGACCTAGCTATTACCCTTTTAGATATCATCTCAAAAGAGTTAAAGTGATTATATTACAGTGATGTACGTATATCCTTCTTTATGGCAACATAATTTATAATAGCTAAATCTTGGAATACCTATATGTCCATCAACAGGTATAGTCTTGGATTGTCTGAACAGAACACAAATTATAAAAAATAAAACTAACAATCAATAAAAGGGGCTCTACTAAATTAAAAACTTCTGCATAGCAAAGGAAACAAGCAACAGAGTGAAGAGACAAACCATAAAATGGGAAATATTTTTCATATTGCACCTTGGACAGAAGACTAATACCTATAATATAAAACAAACTCAAAAAAATTAGATTGCTTCCAAATAAATGACCCAATCAAAAATGGGTAATTGAAATGATTAGATAATTCTCAAAAGAAGTACAAATGACCAATGGGTAATTGAAAAAGTTTTCAAAATTTTTAGTCATTAGAAAAATGCATATTAAAAAACACTGAGATTCCATCTTGCCCCAGAAGGAATGGCTATCATCAAGAACTTTATAAAAAAATGCTGGCAAGCTTGTAGGAAAAGGAAATCCTTCTACAATGAGGGTGGAAATGTAAGCTAATACAATAAGTTAATACAACAATACAATGCAGAAATAAACATGGAGATTCTTCAAAAAAAAGAAAAAGTAGAATTTCTACTTCACTCGGCTACATCTCTTCTATCTTCCCAGAAAAGTTGAATACATCATATTACAATTATACTCATGCCCATGTTTATAGTAACATAATCCACAGTAGCTAAATCTTGCTAATAGCCTATATGTCTATCAACAGACAGAGGGATAAATAAAATGTGGTATGTATACACCATTGTGCCCTACTCATCCATAAAAAATAAATTTGAATTCTTTGTAAGAAAATAGGTGCAACTTGAGACCATAATGTCCAGTAAAGTAAATCAGACATAGGAAGATAAATATCACATGGTTTCTCTTATATGAGAACCCAAATCAAAAATAATTTAAAGATAAAAATAAAAGAGATGAGATACACTTTATCAAAATGGGAAGGAACCTTGGAATAAAGGAGGGGAGGGGAAGGTAGAGGAAGGGGAGGGGAAGTAAAAAAGATAAAAAGATCAAATGTATATAATATATAAATATGTATATTTGATCTCCTATGATGAAATATATATATAAGATCAAATAGATCAAATATATATAAGATCATATATATAATAATATATATATATATATACTCCCATGATGAATAAATCTGTGATGTTTTGATTATAGATACTAATCAAAAAGGGGAAAAGACAATATGCAAAATAAGGGAGTTTGGTTCTATCGGTTTTTACAGTATTATTCAGTTCAGAGTTCAGAGCTCTGAGTCAGGCAGAAAATTATTGTTCTGTTCTTGCATAGAATTCATTGCATCTTGGCTTTATGTAAGTTACTGTATAAAGGTTTCTTGACCTCCACTTTCACAAATTCATGATCAAATATCAAGTGCATGTACATTTTGAAAGTCACCGATTAGGATGATTCACATAATAATGAAAAACACTATAGTCCAGTAACACTGAACTGAATGTTTTCCTCTGAGGAACTCCTGTGAGAATGGGCATATGAGTTTCACACTCAACTCTGCCGCAATCCGAGTGTACTTAGCCAAGGCACTGAATCTCTAAGGCCCAGCTCCTTTTACCTAAAATGGAAATATATGACTTTATGCAAAGGCAACTGATAGAAACCAAAAGTGATATAATACGTGTGGTAACTGTCTGTTCATTGACAGAATTCATATAAACATGAGAGTGAAATATTATGTACATAGAATCTTGGCAACAATTTAATCTTCTTCACTAAAAAGGTTATAAATGACTATACTTGCCAATTTAAAACAATTACAATGATATCTTTTTCAGGCATGTCTTTGTACAAACATTACCATTAGTAATATAGTAGTGTAGTAATCCAGTGACATACCGGCATTGACTCATGACTGCCATATATAGTTTCCCATTAAGGTTTTCACATTTTGTCTCTGTACTGGGAGTTTATTAAATGTAGTCCCTTCCATCCTTCCATCTCCAAATCACATGCCTATTGTTTCTCTTACTCACTTCCTTTTGGCCCAATATTTCATTCCATTGTTTTGACAAGGTTATGCTAGAAAGCAAAAAAACCAGTCCTGTGAGGTAGGGACCGGGAGGTGGGGAGTTATAGCTCCTCAGGCTCTCTCCCCACTTGGTGGCACTTCTCTCACTTCTGAGCTTCACCTCTTAGTGATGAAGAGGGAGGAGGAAAGTTAAAGTTACTTTAACTCTATGTGTGTATACTTCTCTTATAGAATCTGTGTTGAAGCTATCCTTGGAGTGAAAAGATGAGTATACTGTGTCTTTAATAGGAATCTTCTTACTAAGAACAGAGTCACTGTAGTATACATTTTGAGTAACTTATTTGGGGGATTTGTTTTATTTCTCTAACATCACTTCCACAACAACTGTGGTATCATCCACTGTGTACCACAGTAAAAAATTCAGTCAAGTCCCAGTTCTGCCACTTATGAGGTCTGACACAACAGGTCTCCTTTTTTCCCAGAATCTTCTTTTTTTTTTTTTTTTGGTTTTTCTCCGGTACCGGGAACCGAACTCACGACTTTGCGCTTGCCAGGCAGGCGCTTTGCCGCTGAGCTAAATCCCCAGCGCCCCCAGAATCTTCTTTTCTTTGTTCGACAGATAAAAAATAATAATCTCTCCCCTTCAGAGAGTTTAAACGCAAATGGTATATATTCACTCATGTAGTATTTGATTTATGTTTTGTCTCTTAAAATATGTTAGGCAAACTGTTTTTTCATTTCTGCAGTTGTGAATTTGTTGTATCCTTTAAAATACTTAAAAGGTGTCCACTTTCAAAGACACACTGTCCTAGTGTTTGAAAAGTATTGCAAGTTATACACTAATTTCCCTGAAAGTCCTGGCCTTCTGACTGGTCCTTAGTCTGAGAACCCAGAATGCTGAGCACTCCTTTGGACAAAGTCATTCATTTCATTGCTTCTTAATTTTGTCTGAACATTGGAACATTAGATTTCTTGCTTGCATCTTCATTTGAAATGGACTGTTACTGGTGCATCACTTTGGTGCTCCCAAAGGGTAGGTAGTCTGAATGGAATATGAAGGGACAAAAAGAAGAAGGCAGGCTGCTTCTGCTACTTCTGCTGCTCCATGTTTCCTTCTGCCTTCCAAGCTATGGACTGTCTCTCTTCTGTGACTCCCTTGTGCAATGCTGCACTGCCTTGAAGCCAGCCAACATTGGACAGAAACCTCTACAAACTATGAGTTGAAATAAACCTTTCCTCCTTTAAACTGGGGAGTTGAGTACTTTGTCTCAGCAATGAGGAAAGTAACTAAGACAAACATCAAAGGTAGGAGTTTGGAAAATAGATCAAATGTAAAGCATTTAGCAAGAAGCACAAAAATATCTTTGGGTTGCAAGTTCACACTTGTCTTAGTAAGAAAAAATTGTTTGGATGAGTCCCGTTGTCGGTCTCATGCTCCGTCTTGTTTGTTTGCTTCTCTGTTTCACTGAGAAGATCGATCTCTTGCCCTACTTCTTTCCCAATTATTGGGAATATCCTGCATTTAGATTCTAAAGACATCAGGGAATTCTTAAGCAATTCTTATGCTTCCCACTATTCAGTCTCAAAAAAGGTAAGTAAATTAATCCTTACTGGTAAATCAAATATATTCCTGAATGTCAACTATTGGAAGAGATAATTGTAGCAGAATACATTCTGTGAAGTTTGCTGATTCTATTTCTTTTTTAAATCTGTCATTTCTAGAAGTAGTGGAATCAAGTAGTACATTTTGGACAAAAAAAAACATTTAAGTTATCATTAGTTAGAGTCAAAATAATAAAATGGCAAATGCCTGGATTATCCTTGTCTTCATTTTTTCATGATTATTTGCAGCTTTAGTGCCTGAGGTTAAGTGAAAATGAAAGTGATTTGTGATCAGACATTTTATTAAAGACATCATATGTTTCATAACTTACAAGTTTTTTCATAGTAGCCAGACTTCCCAAGTATGAGGAAAGAATTCAACATAAAAGTAAGCAAGACTTACAGAATATCAACAATGATGAAAAGAGAATCTTCCCATGACACATTATAATTAAAGTGGCAGATGTCTAAAAAAGGAATAGAATTTTTAAATCTGTCAGAGAAAAGCAAAAAATCACATATCAAGATAAACCCATTCAAGTTACACCAGACTTCAAAACACAAAATACAAAGGCCAGAAGAGCTTGGAGCAAAGTACTTCAGGCCATAAAAGCAAACAACTTTCAATCTAGATTAAAATACCTGACAAAAATCTCTTTCAAAATGGATGTAAAAATAAGAACATTCCATGAAAAAGAACAACTCAAAATGTATGAATACCAAAGTAGTACTCCAGAAAATACTCAAGAATATCATAGATATTAAAAAGTGAACAAAACCAAAACTCCAGACAGAATGAATACATCAAGCAAGGTGAATAGATAAGCAAAAGAAAAAAGAAAAATAAGGTGATCATTATCAAAGGAAAAGTGCAAAGATAGAATTAATCGACATTTCTCAGTAATAACCCTCAGTGTTAATAACCTTAATTCCCCAATTAAAAGTCACAGACTGGCACCCTGGATTAAAAATCAGGACCCAACAGTCCGTTGCGTTCAAGAAACTAGTATAATCCAAAATGATATTCAGAGACTAAAACTCAAAGGATGGAAAACAATATTTTATGCACCAGGACCCAGAAATCAAGCAGAGTACCAGTTTTACTTTCAAAGTAAGCTTCAAGCTAAAACTGCTCAGAAGAGACAAAGAAAGTCACATACTAGTTAAAGGAATAACCCAACAAGAAGAGATAAGACTTGTAAATACATAGGCACTGAATGCTGGTGCACGTATCTTCATAAAACAAATACTGCTGCACAGAAAAGATCAAAGAAATATTAACACAGTCACAGTGAGTGACCTTAGTGCACCACTTTTGCTAAGAGAGAGATCAGCTCAACAAAAAATTCAATAAAGAAATATCAGAGGTGAACCACACCCTTAAACACGTAGACTTAATAGATATTCATGAGTGTTCTACCCTACTACAACGGAGTACACACTCTTCTCAGCAGCACACGAAACTTTTTCCAAAATAGACTACATACTAATCCACAAAGCCTCCTTTAATAAATATAAAAGAATGAACTAACCTCATGTTTGCTATTAGACCATTGTGCAATAAAACTAGAAATCATTCACAGAAGAAATGATAGAAAATTTAGAAACATCTGGAAACTCTATAACACAGCCTCAAAAACCCATTGGGTCACAGAAGAAACCCATAAAGTAATTAAATAATTTCTGGAAGCAAATGACAATGCTAGTACAAAACAGCAGAACCTATGGAACACGAGGAAAGCAATCCTAAAAGGGAAGCATATTGCAAGTAATGCTCACATTAGAAAGACAGAGCAAACACAAATAAATAATCTAATGAGGAACTTCAGATGCTGGAAAAACAAAAATCCAAGCCTAAAATGAAATTAAGGAGGGAAATCATAAAGATCAGAGCAAAAATTAATGAAATTGAACCTAAAAAATGAAATGAATCAAAGTGCTGGTTCTTTGAAAAAATGAACAAAATAGATAAACCCTTAGCCAAACTAGCCAAAAAATAAAGAAAAGACTCGTACCAATACAATTAGAAATGAAAAAAGCATAATCACAATGAACATCATTGAAATCCAGGAGGTAGTATTTACTATAAAAAACTGTATTCTGACTAATTAGAAAATTCTGACAAAATGAACAGATTTCTAGATGCACATAAATTACCAAAACTAGACCAAGAAGACATAAAAACATTGAACAATCCAATAAGAAACTATAGAATTGAGGAGGTTCCAAAAAAATTAAAACAAAAAAGTCAAGGACCTGATGGATTCACTGCTGAATTCTATAAAACTTTGAACATTATATGACCCATAATTCTCAAAGTATTCAATGAAATTGAAAGGGAAGGAGTGCTTCCAAACTCATTTCTAGAAGCTAGCAGCACTCTGATCCCCAAGCCAAATGAAGACACACCTAAAAAAGAAAACTCCTTAGTTAAATTACATGCAAAAATCCTCAATAAGATATTGGCAAATAAAACACAACATATCATCAATAGGATTATGTCATGACCAAGTAGGTTCATCTCAGGGTTGCAAGAATAGTTTAACACATGCAAATCAATAAATGTAATACACCACATACCCAGAAGCAAGGACAAAAACTACATGATCACCTCAATAGATGCAGAGAAAGCTTTTAACATTATCCAACACCCCTTCTGAATAAAAATCCTAAAGAAAATATGTATAGAAAAACCTTACTTGAATCTGATAAAAGCCATTTATGACAAATCAACAGCTAATATTATATTAAATGGGGGGGGGAGGAGAACTGAATTTTCCTTCCAAAATTAGAAATAAGACAAGGATGTCTACTATCACCGTTTCTGTTCAACATAGCACTTGAAACACTAGCCAGAGTAATCAGGAAAGAGAAAGAAATAAAAGGGATATAATAGGAAAGGAAGAAATTAAATTATCATTATTTGCAGATAACATGATTCTCTATGTAGAAGACCCAAAGAATTCCACCAAAAACCCTTAGAATTAATAACCAATTTCAATTATATAGCAGAATACAAAATCAATACACAAAAAACAGTGGTATTTCTGTATACAATAATGAACTCGAGGATAAAGAAATCAAGAAAAAAATACACTCACAATAGCAAGAAAAATTGAATAACCAAGAATTATCCTAATCAAGAAAGTAAAAGATCTGTACAAGGAAGCTATAGTACTCTGAAAAGGGAAATTGAAAAGGACACCAAAAAAAAAAGGGAAAGATGTCCCTTGCTCTTGGATAGGCAGAGCAAATATTGTCAAAAGAGCCATACTCCCAAAACAGTTATACAGATTTAATGCAATCCTAGTCAAAATACCAGCAGCATTCCTCACAGAATTAGAGAAAACAATCTTAAAATCCATATGGAACCAGGAGAGACCCAGGATAGCAAGAGCAATCCCAGGCAACAAGAGCAATGAAGGAGGCTTCATAATACCTGACTTCAACAATGATAAAAATGGCATGGTATTGGTGCAAAAACAGAAATATGGGTCACGGGGACAGGATAGAGGGTAGAGAAACATCCCCAGACACAAGCTATCTGATCTTTGACAAAGAGGCAAGAAACATATGTTAGAGCAAAGATGGCTTCTTTAGCAAATGGTCCTGGGAAAACTAGCAATCTATTGCAAAACATTGAAGCTAGACCCATATCTCTCACCATAAACTAGACTAAAATCAAATTGGATCAAAGATCTAAACATTAAAACAAAAACAGTGAATCTATCAAAAGATAAAATAGGTAAAACACGTGATGTCATAGGTGTAGGTGAGGACTTTCTGAACAGAACTCCAATTGCACAAGAAACAACAAGTTTACCCACATTAGGAAATAGGGCAGTCTCAAATGAATAACCTGTACCTCAAGGTCCTTTATCAAATTAAAACCTTTTCAAGCACCTACCTGGCAAGCACAAACTCCTGAGTTCCATTCCCGGTACCAAAAACAAAACAAAACAAAACTGCAAAGTAAAGAAAGTCATTATTCACTGGCAAATAAAATAATTCAACAGAAAGAGAAAATTTTAAACATATAAAGACTAAATAAACCAGTACACACAATTTCCTAAAACAATTTCTGCACATGAAAGGTCAAATAACATCAACAAAATCATAATGGGAGATATCAATATCTTACTGTCACAAATAGGTCAACTAGGAGAGAGAGAGAGAGAGAGAGAGAGAGAGAGAGAGAGGGAGAATCAGAGTTGACCTTATTAGACAAATGGGCTTAAAATACCTATGCTTTATCCAGCAACAACAGAATACACTTTTTTTTTAAGCAACAGAAGGTTTTTCCAAAATAGACTCATCTTATGCCATAAAGCTGCTTAAATAAATATGAAATAATTGAAATAATATGCATACTATCAGATCATAGGGCAGTGAAACTAGAAACCAATGGCAAAAGAAACCAAAGCAATTACACAAACACTGTTGAATAACTAATGTGTCACAAAAGAAATCAGGGAAGAAGCTTAAATTTTCTAGAATAAAATGACAATGGCAGCACAATATACCAGTCTATGGACTACAATGAAAGCAGTTGTGAGATTGCCATTTATAAGTATGAATGCCCACATTAGGAAACAGGGCAATCTCAAATGAATAACCTGTACCTCAAGGTCCTAGAAAAATAAAAGCAATTAAAATCTAAAACTAGTAGAAAAAAAGAAATGATAGAGATCACAGAAATTATAAAGATCAGCAGAAGTTAATAAAATTGAGAATTAAAAAGTACAAAAGTCAATGAATCAAAGAGTTTGTTCTTTAAAGGGATAAACAAAATTGATAAATGCTTAGCCAAACTTACCAAAGAATGAAAAAAGACCTATATTAGTGCAATTAAAAATGATACAGGTGAAATCACAATGGACATGAACAAAATTTACAGGATTTTGAGAAACTACTTTGAAAACTTGTTTTCCAATAAGTTGGAGAATCTAGAAAAAATAGATAATCTTAGACACATATACATTACCAAAACTGAACCAAGAAAATATATGAACTTGAACAGACCAATCACAGGCAAAAAAAAAAAAAAAATAGAGATGATAATAAAATCCCTACTAAACTGCAATGCCTAGGACCTGAGGTAGGATAGAAGAAATAAAAGGTAGAAAGGAGACAAGGAAATAATAATTTAAAAATTGTACTTTTAGGAAGACAGCAACTTCCAAAAACCAATGAAAGTTACCTAAAATGATATATATCAGCATTCCTCTGGTTAAATTTAGACTCCTTCCCTATCAGACCCATCACATGCAAAATTCCTTAGGAATACTAATGACTTTTTTTTTTTGTCTTTTTGAGACAGGGTCTCACTATGCAGTTCAGGCTGGGCTTGAACTCAGTTTGCAGCTCAGGCTGGCCTCAAACTCACAACAATCCTCCTGCCTCAGCCTCCTGAGTGTTGGGATAACAGGCATGATCCACCAAGCTCGGTCTTCCTTAGGAATACTAAGGAAATAATTGAAATAATATGCATACTATCAGATCATAGGCTTAAATGAGGAAGAAAGGGGCAGGAGATGATCCAAGATAAAAGAGCAGATTGAACAAACCCAAAGAATACTGAAATTACCTATTCTTTCTAAAAAGGCCATACCTGTAGAATGGGCTAATACCCTTTGCAAGGAACCCCTTTTCCTGGGCTTTTTCACCTTTTCAAGAGAGGTATAAATGTTCACAGTTCTAAACTGTAATGCCCCTCACTTCTCTGAGCACCTGTACTCCATTATCAAGTGCATCCTAAAACCTCTGTCTAATAAACCCTTCTCATGACAGTTACACATCCTGAAAATTCTTTTTTCATTGTGGGAGTCAGTGCACTTATACACTTATGCTACAAAAGCATGGTATAGTTTCCTTATTTCAGCCTCAGGGACCCTCAGACCCAGCCCAGTGACAAGTCGGCCTTGTAACTCATCACTGAATTACATGAGAACTTCAAGAAAGATCTAAGGCAAATAGGCCTCAAACATGAAATTGAAATGGAAGGAACACTGTCAAAAGCATTACTTGAAGCTATCATTATATTGGCACCGATACTAGACAAGGACTCGATAAAAAAGAAAAGTACAGGACAATTTCTTTCTTGAACATGGGTGCAAAAATTCTAACAAGACACTTGCAAAGTGGCAGGATACAAAATAAACACACACAAATCAATAGCTTTACTGTCCTGGCCAATGAGAAGCTGGGTTGCAGAGGTGCGGTGTGGCCCTCCCCACTCCTGTGCCAAGCTACTGCTTCAGGATCACCCTGGTCCACATTTTTTGCATCGCACTCTCAGGCTGGGAAAGCTACAGCTTCCAGCAGGATGCAAGCTCAACAGCCTAGGGATGGCCCTGATCTCCCCTGACCCCATCCCGCCCCTGCTGTCAACCCCCACACCCCAGGCACCAAGGATGGGAGCCGGTGAGGAGACGTAGCTCTTTCTGCTGGTTGCAACACCTGGACAGGCTGACCCTGGGTGTCACCCACATCCTAGAATCTCCCCCAGACGACAGAGGTGACCATCATAGAAAAGACACCTGCCGAACATAATATGATTTCTCCATGGCAACAAAACAACAACTGCATGATGCCTGAGGATACGACGAACTTTCACCTGATGACCAATGGCTTCCACATGACCTGGAATGTGAAACTAATGAGCACATCATTCCAGTGGGCAACATAGCAATTAACATCATCTCAAAACTAACTTGGCTCAACCAGTCTTCCACATAATCACTTCCAAACGCACCAACTCTGGCAGACCTGGAGGATGATAGGTATGAAGCCAGGGAGAACCAGCCTCACTCTCTGGTTGTCTGGCTCTGCAAACCCTGTCTGGAACTAAGCATTCACTCTTACCTCTCTACCAGCCCCACAGCAGTGATTTTCATTGCATAGATAGCCTCAGGGAGGGCCACAACCTCAGGTTCTCTCTAACTGTAAGCATCTCCCTGAGTGATCAAAATCCTAGGCCTTTTAGCACTGCCATTAGCTGCAAGTTGAAAGAGCATACTGAATTTTATCTGAGTCCTTCCCTTAAACCCTTCCTAGTACATTGTACTAGCCCTCACCTCCAAAAGTTTTGAAGTTCAGGTCCTGTTTAAGTGGCCAGATAAAACTATTAAGAGGTTTCCACTCTCTCCACACTTGACCCTCAATTCCTTAGCAGTAATTGGAGAAGTCCCCGAAAGAAACCACTGTTTTTTGACTCATGAAACATTAGAACTGCACAGTTCAATAAGTCGCCACCAGTCACATGTGGCTATTGAAATTATATGAAAAATTCATGTCCTTAATTGTCTTCACAAACTTCAAGAATCCACATGGCTGATAGATTCCACACTGGACAATGCAGAGATATGGAATGATTCCATTGTTGTGGAAAGTTACAAGGATATTACTACATCAGAATATTTCCATACTAATCTTCCTCAAATCAGTTAACTGTTTTTAGATAATATTGATGCCTTAAATTAATGGGTTGGAATATTCATGAAAACTTTGACTCTACAGTTGTATATTCTTTTTATACTTTATAAGGAACATATCTTCTCATTTTTCCTACAAAATTAGTCTTTCTCTTCAAAAAGAGAACTTCCTATACACCAAGTCCACTGAGAATAAATCAGAAAAACAATGCCATTCATAGATACTTCCAAAAAAATTAAATACTTAGAAATTAACCTAACCAAGGAAATGAAAGAACTCTATAACGAAAACTCTATTACTCCGCAAAGAGATTGAAGAGAATCTTAGAAAATGGAAGGTATGCCCTATGCTTGGATAGGCAGAGCCAATATCCTCAAAATGGCCATATTACCAAAAATGATATATAGATTTAATGCAATTTTAATCAAAATACAACCTGCATGTTTCACAGATCTAGAATAAGCATTTTAAAATTTATATGGAGCCAGAAGATACACAAAATATCCAAAGCAATTCTGATCAACAAGCAGGAGGCATTACAAATTATAGACCACATTATACTACAAAGCTACTGTGATAAAAACAGCATGGTACTAGAAAAAAACACATGTTGATCAGTGGACTAGAACAGAGAACACAAAAATAATCCAAAGTACTGTCACCCATCATATTTGTAATAAAGGGGCAATAACGTAAGATGGAAAAAAGGTAACTTCTCTAACAAATGGTACTTGAAATACATGTTATCGATGTGCAGAATAATAAATCTAGATCCCTATGTCTCATACTGCTCTCAAATCAAATTGAAACGGGTCAAAGACTTAAATTCAAAAGCAGAAACATTGACTATACTGAAAGAAAAAATTGGTAAAATCCTTGAAGACATTGGCATAGTCCAGGACTTTCTGAATAGAACCACAATTACAAAAAGAATCAACAAATGGGGCTGTATCAATTTGAAAGCTCTGCACAGCAAATAAAACAAACAACAGACTGAAAAGATAACCTACCAAAAGCAAAAATTTTGTTGCTACTCCTTGGAAAGGACACTAGTGTTTATATTTTTTAAAACTCAACAAATTAGACCCTCTCAAAATAAATGATATAAAGAAATGGGCAACTGAAATGAATAGATGCTTCTCAGAAGTCCAAATGACCAGTAAATATGTAAAAAAAATGTTCAGCATCTCTGACCATTAGAAAACTACAAGTCAAACAACACTGAGATTCCGTTTTACTCTAGAAAGAATGGCTATCATCAAGAACCTAATCACAAAAGCTGGCAAGGTTGTGAAGAAAAATGAATCTTTCTACACTATTGGTGGGAGTGTAACCAATACAGTCACTACAGAAATAAGTATGGGAATTCCACAAAAAACTAAAAATAGAAATTCCATCTGACTCAGGTCTACCTCTTCGGAGTATCTTCCAAAAGAGAGATGGCGAGAAGAAGGGAGGTAGACTCTGTAAATGTTGGAAGGAGGTCTGGGGAAGGGGGAAGATCTGGATATGAAAGAAGGATTGAAAATGATGTGATATGTATATGTGCCAATTCCCCAAGATAAATGTAATTACTGTGTGTTGCAAACATATACTAACAAAAATTTAAAATAAGTAAAAATAAATAACAAAATATATCTAAAAATGAAACCAGACGTCAAAGAGCTATCTGTACTCCATGTTAATTACAACAAATTTTACAATAATCTACAAATTGCAGCAACTTAGGTGTCTGCCAATAGTAAATCACTGTGGTTTCTTATGAAATGGAATATTATTCAGCCTTTAAAAAAGAACATGCTATTATTTATTATAACACTGATGAACAAGGAAGACTTTATGTTGAATGCAATAGAAAGATATATAGTACTGAATAATGTCATTTATTATGGAATCTTTAAAAATGAAAAGGCTCAAATGCAGTAAGACAGAAAAAAACCCCTAAGATTAGCAGTCCCATTCAACTCAGCTATTCCCCTTCTGGGTATTTTTTCAGAAGAATTGAAAACATCACACCACAGTAATATATGTGCACCCATGTTTATAGCAGTGCAATTTGTCATAGCTAAATCTTGGAAACAATCCAAATTCCCATCAACTGAGAAATGGATAAAAAAAAGGTTGTAGTTTTATACAATGGAGTATTACTCAGCTATAAAGAAAGAAAAACTTGAGTCTTTCATAGGTGAGTGGATACTATAGACTATACTCATAAGTGAAACTAGAGACAATACTTCTAAGTGAAATAAATCAGACTTGCAAGTGTAAACACTGTATTGTCAGGAACCTGAAAGGGTACATAAAACCTGAAAGGTACAATAGATATTGTGAGAGGGAAAGGAACTGCTCAAAAGGAAAGAACTACTGGGATGAAGGAAAGGAGAAAAGAAAGAAAGGAGTGGTCCCTGGCTATATCATGGTTCACTTATTGCAGCTTCACTGTATTGTGAGTTCTTTTTTTAATTGATCTAACTCTATATCATGGAGTTTTCACTGTATTGTGGGATTTTGTGGTATATAGGTATTTATATAATATTTAGGAGTTTAATTATTTCTGCCTAAAAATTTAAAACAATAGAAAAATATTTTAAAATGTTAATTCAAACATATTAAAAGAATATTAAATTTAGATAAAATACAGTATGTATTTTATCAGCAGATCAATACTATACTGTACACAATGGAAATGCAGTATGCCACTACCACTTGCACAAGTTTTCCAATGTGAGATTGCAGACGGCACACTATTGGCTGATGGGATGGAAGGTGACCAGCCACAACCCTGTTTTGTGTATCCTGGACCTGATTGGCACAGTGACCATAGCATCAGTCTGTTTGCTCTCCCACACTGTGCTCCATGCGTTCAGCATCTCTCCTTGCTCTTCTTGGCTGTGCAGTACATGCACCTTCATCGCCATCCGTACTGCACAGCTACATAATTCATGATCTTCATCATTCAAGTTGTAGTATTTTTCACTGGTGAGCACCCATATACAATTTTACATGCTGTTAAAATTACATAGGTTTAAGAGTGTAGAAAGCGTTTAGGAGATATGAAGTGTTTATAAGAATGTGGGAAAAGTTAATAAGAGAGTGGGAAAAGTTTATAGGACTGTGGGAAGGGTTTATAAAGCCTTAATA
>NW_004955507.1:1599480-1609750 GCF_000276665.1 Chinchilla lanigera
ATATATATATATATCAAACTAAGAAAATTGTACTACTAATTTCTATTGGTTTATTGAAGAAAACAGTTAATGCTTAATTTTTTGATCAATTTTGCATGCCTATATCTGGTAATCTGAAAAACTACTTTAAAGATAACAGTACGCAATATAGCAACCATTGTTGATTTCCTATCATCTTGTTTTGAAATTCTGCATCATTTTTAATGTTTATTTAAAACAATAAAATAAAAAATAAAAACATCTATAAAAAAGAGTACAAATAAGCACTGGAGTATAATACACTATATGGTGACTATAATAATTAATAATATGTTGTTTACTTGAAATCTGCTAATGTGTTCTTACCACATACACACAAAAATGTTAACACTATGAAGTAATGCATATGTAATTTGCTGCTTGTGGTAATCAATTTTCTATGTATAAATGTGTCAATGTACTCTAGATACATTCATTTTCATTTTTCAATCACACATCAATAAAGAGATAGCTATGTTAAAAAGATAGGTATGAACTGAGAACCAGTATACATAAGAGAATGAAGGAAAGAATTAATCATGTGGGATCCACTGACAGATAACAGAATCCTTTTGGATTCTGCACAGAGCTGTGGTCCATACTCTAGAAATCCTGTAAGGTGAGAAAAATTGTTCTTCCATGAGATGCTACACATCCCAGCGCTCCCCATGTTTCTCTCTCTAACCTGTGCTCTCAAACTAAGATGTGCATTAGGATCACCTGGGATTATTTTTTAAAAATATATATTTCATCTGTTTATCACCAGACTAAAACAATCATAATTAAATCATAGTTAACCATATAATTAAATCATAACCTCCAAGAACAAGCTCTGCATATTGACCTTTATAAAAACTCAGCTGGCTACTGGTCCAAAGGTTACTGCCACTGGAAACCAATAAAGTGTTCAAGCTTCAGAAGCTCTCAAAATAAAGGTGTGAATTGGGGTCTTGTATCTTCTTGGCATGGATCACTGCAAATGAGTATGGAATTCTCTGACTTCGGTTCCTTTGCTTGTAAAACAAGGCAAATCAAGGGGCTGGGGATTTAGCTCAGCGGCAAAGCGCCTGCCTGGCAAGCGCAAGGTCATGAGTTCGGTTCCCGGTACCGGAGAAAAGCAAAAAAAAAAAAAAAAAAAAAAACAAGGCAAATCAATCTGCCGAATGTGTTGATATGAGAACTAATATGTCCATTACATCATAGACCATCTATAAGTGACAATGTAATTGTCATTTCAGTGAAGAAAATTCAGAAATATTTGACATTTTCAATAGCAGAATAAAAATATAAATGAAGAATAACAATAAAATCACATAAAATTTATAGATAAAACTGATTTCTTTTTTCTAATATTTTCACTTGTTTTCCTGTTTATACTTCTCTAAAGTCTGTGGCTCTGTGTTCACTGTGTATCTCGGCATGAATCCCACTGTAGTGTCATATGGATGTGAAGCTGTGATTGATCTGGGGAAGGAGTTTGCTGGAAGAAATGTTCCCAGTGGGTGACAAAGTTAATAAAGGCCTTGGCAAGTATATTTGTTCGTGTGTGTGCCTCTGTGTGTGTGTATGTAAGTGTGTGCGTTATGGTTGGTTTGTAGATGTTCCCCCAAAGCCTCATGCACTCGCAGGTGGGGCTTTTGGGAAGTGGCTGAGACAAAGGGTGTGTGGTACTGGATTAGTCCACTACTTGGTTTATCATAAGTTGGGTGTGGATAATGGGAAGGCCTACCTTGGCACCACCCAAAACGCTTGTAGCCTGGTTGGAATATAAAGAAACAGAAAGAAGGCCAGGCCTGCTGCATTTTACCTGCCCTGCCATGGACTGTTTCTTCTCTGCCATGCAAATCTGCCAGGCTGCCGTGCTTTGGAGCCAGCCAACTATGGATTAAAACCTCTACAAACTGTGAGCCAAAATAAATCTTCCCTCCTTTCACTTTAGGTGTATTTTATCTCAGCAATGAGAGAAGTAACTAAGACTCTGTGTGTGTGCGTGTGTGTGTGTGCGTGCGCGCACGTGCGCGTGCGTGTGCATGTGTGTGTGTTAGTCAGTGGTCATGAGAATGAGGAGAATGAAAAAAACTGGAAGATCTTTAGGCAGAGCTTGACCATCTGTGCAGCTGCCACTTGTCACTTCCCTCTTCCTTTCCTGAATTGCACTCCAAGTTTCTGTTTCATTTAGTAATTATTTTAAGCAATGGAAACAGGTGGAGAGTGATGAGGCGCTTCTCCTTCACGATCCCACAGAATTCTGAGACAGAAAGAGGTGCACTGAATATTGAGTTTAAAAGAAAGGCCACTGTTTTGTGGCAGGGTTAAGAAAAACAAATGGAGAGTGCCTCTTTACAACACTGCCTTCTTCTCTAATGAAGTCCTGGGACGTGTTTAGGTGTGTTTGAAGCTCTTTATTCTGGGTCCTGACTGTGATCCCTGTGGAGGAGGGATGGTTTGAAGCAGAGACCAAAGGAGTCTTTGTGCATCTATGCTGTATGTACAATGTGAGTAAAAAGGTCTTTAATCTTATTCTCTCCAGCTACGCTTCTGTTTTTTAAATCATTACATCATAAAGACAGAATATTTAGAGCTTTATTTTCTTTAAGAGTTAAAGAGCAATAGTTCTCCCCATGGCATAGTTGTGAGCTGCCTGCTCCACAACGAAGTGGACTCAATGAGTGTAACACATTTGGACCCTGGAGGGTCTGAAGCGAGTGAAACAGGTATTCACTTATTTGCATTGTCGTTGTACAGTCATCCTCACTGACATTTCAGAAGGTTTCTCCAAAGGCAGTCAACTATAATTTCTACCAGTAATCATTCTATTATATGATTTTAAATTGCTTAGCATGTCTTCTTGAAATTCTTATCAATTATAATTTTCCTATAACTATAGCATGATTTAAAAATTACTGCTATGAATTATTTCCTATACATTGCTTACTCTATTTTGAGTCATATATTTTGAAAATATATTGTACAAGGAAGCAACTACGAGGTTGTAAAAGTCAGCCTATCAAATATTATTAACTGTTATCCCTAACTTTAAATTGTTTCTGTAATCGGATTTGCTTATCTTTTTCCTCCTGTTTATTGGGTTTGGGGTAATTATTTACCTCTCCTTATCTACTCTACTGACCCATTCTCACAACATCTCTGGTTTTCAGGTGGAATACAAATTACTCTGCTTTTAAATTTCTCCTGCAAATGAAGTAAATGACTGAAAATCAGATTTTATCGGTGAATGACTTACACAAAAACAAGAGCTTCTCAAATTACCCTCTAACTTCCTAGTTAAAATAAACCTTTTTCTGAAAGCTAGAAGGCCTGGACTACTTAAAGGAGCTTGGTAGACACAGATGACTCAATGAATTTTTCAATCTATTGTTCTACCCTCCCTCTACATTGTTCTTTCAGGTGTACCTATTCATGTTTTAATTATTTTCTTTCCTTTTTTTCTCTTCAATCAGATTTTATTGGTACATTTTAGATGTACATAATGATCACATTCATCACAGAGAATTTATACGTGTACATGATATAACTTAATTCTTGTTTTCCCATTCCTCTACCCTCCCTTCAACCTCTCCTCCTCTTCCCATTTACAAAAGCTTTGTTTTCACTTTTTCCTTCTCTTCTCACTTTTTTTTACTTTTCTCTTCTTTCCTTTCCCTCTCCCCTTCCCTTCCTCCCCTCCTCATTTAAACTTGTTCTTCCTATTTCACAAATACCTAATTTTGATTGATGGGAATTAAGTAGGCTTATTAATGGAAAGCAAAGTGATATTTCCACAGAATACTTAGCTCAAACCCAGCTCCCTTTATTCACCTTCTCCTACTACCGTACAGCCTTCTAAACCTTTAGTAATCATAAATCTACATTCGGGTTCACTGTTTTTGGCTTCCACATATGAGAAAGAATATATAGAACTTAACTTTTCGTGATTAGTTTATTTTACAGGCCATACTATTTTCCAGTTACATCCATTTTTGTGAAAATGACAGAATTTTATTGTTTTACAGTTGAAAATATTTCATTCCATATATACCACATTTCCTTTATTCATTCATGCATTGATTTCATATCCATTCATCTGCTGAATTCATATCTTGGCTACTGGGAATAGTGCTACAATAACCACGAATATGACAGTATCTCTTTGATACATGAATTTCATTTCACTTGGCTATGTACCCAGAAGTAGGATCTAGATAATATGGTAAATCAATTTTTTTTTTAGGAACTTCCATATTTTTCTCCAAAATTGGCTGTACTATTTTATAGCCAATTGTGTATAAGAAGCTCATTTGCAGCACACCTGTCCAGTATTTGTTCAGGGTTTTGTTTGTTTATAAGGCCATTTTAACTGTAGTGAGATAATATCTCATTGTACCTTGAATTTGCATATCCCTGATGGCTAATAATGGTATCTTCCTTATATGTATTGGCCATTTTTATTTATTTCTTCTCTTAGAAAGTGGCTACAACGATTATTTGTCCATTTTTAATTGGATTGCTTACATTATCGTTATTAAGTTTGAATTTCTTATATATTCTGGCTTTAATCATCTGTCAAAGAAATAGTTAGCAAATATTTTCTCCCATCCTGTAAGTTACCTGTTTACTCTATTATTTGCTTTGCTGTGCTGAAGGGATTTTTAGTTTGACATAATTCATTTGCCTATTTTTGCTTTTGTTTCCTATATGTTGCTTGTCACATCCAAACACATGTTTGCTTATACTAAAAGCGTTTCCCCTATTTTCATCTGGTAAGTTCAGAGTTCTGATCTTGTGTGTGTGTGTGTTTTTGTTTTTTTGTTTTTTTGTTTTTTTTTTTTTCTGGTACCGGGAATCAAACTCACGACCTTGTGCTTGTCAGCCAGGCGCTGTGCTGCTGAGCTAAATTCCCAGCCCAAAGAGTTCTGATCTTGTATTAAAGTCTTTGATCAAATTTGAACTAACTTTTACACAAGGAGAGAGATAGGAACTAAGTTTCAGTGTTGCACATGTGGATGTCTAGTTTTCACAGGATCATTTATTAAAAAGCCTATCCTTTCTCCAATTCAGGCTTTTGCACCTTTATTGAAAATCATCTGGCATAGCTGCATATCTATTTGTCTCATTTTATGCCAGTATCATGCTGTTTTGGACTCCGTAATATGCATGAAATCGCATACTGTGGTGTTTCCAGCTTTCTATTTATTTATTTATTTTAATTCAAGATGGCTTTGGCTACCCTGGGTTTTACGTACATCCAAATAGGTTTTACAATTGTTTTCTTCTAGTTCTGTGAAGAATGTCATTGGTGTTTTCATGGGATTATATTACATCTCTACTTTTTCACAGTACTAATTCTTTCAATCCATTCATGGCAGATCTTTCCATCTTTTTTTGTCTTCTTCAATTTTTTCATCAGTATTTGGTATTCGTCATTTTAAATGTTTTTCATTCCTTGGTTAAAGTTTTGTCAACACATTTCTCACATTTAATTATAATTGTGAACTTGGGTGTTTTTTATGAATAACATTTATTGATCACTTTATTATAATGTCATAGGTCCCATAAAAATAAAATCTTTGTTGTGCTTTAGATTTGTTTACCTATAAGATTGCCAGAAATAACTATCAATATTCAAATTTATTATTCTGTTGACTGCATGGTTAACAATATTCCAAAAGTCCACAAGAGGGCAGCTGTGCCAAACATTAAATTTAGGTCACCTTCTACTTCCTAAGGTGGAGATTACTTTTTCTCTCACCCATTCTCTCCTTCCCTTTTCTCCTTACCCCTCCTTCTCTTCTCCCAATAGAAAAAGTAGATTTCATTCATCACTTTCAATATATTTGCATGATATTGGATTTATTTTGAGATAAAAATTTCTTGCTTATTTTGACAAACTGTCTCATTATTATTGTTTGTGTACATTTACCTTTTGGCATAAGACATAAATGCTTTATGCTTTTAATCATTTCTTTCTTCAAATACACAAATTCATCTGTGGTTGTCCTCCCCTTCGTTTTCCTCTTTGCTGGCTTTACATATGATTCTTTCAACTGATTACACATTTAAAAATTGAATGTCACTAATTTTTCTTTATGTATATCTCTTAATCATACATAGGACTTAAACTTAAAAGGACTTAATTAAATAGATAAAAGATTTCATGAAAAAAATGTTCAATGAGCTTACAGAAGAAGTAAACAATAAAGGAACTAACCAAGACATTACAAAACATGAATGGCCATTTTGGAACAGAAATACAAAGTATGGAAAGGAAACAAACACAAATATATGAAATGAAAAATTCAACAAAAGCATGGGTAGAAGACTTGACCAATGTGAACATAGAGTATCAGAAATAGAAGACAAGGTGGATATAGATCATAAATTCAAAGATATCCTAAAAGGGCCGGGGATATAGCGCAGCAGCACAAGCACCGGCCTGGCAAGTACAAGGTCCTGAGTTTGATTCCTGGTACCAAAAAAAAAAAATATCCTAAAAACATCATGCAAGCTGGATCCAACTGCAGCTAGATGACTGAAAAAAAAACAAACCTCAGAATTATAGGAATAGAGTAAAAATTAGAAGATTTTAAAAGTACAAAACCACTGCAGAAACCACTACAGAAAAATTTCCAAACCTAGGGAAAAAATTAATATTCAAGAAACTCCAAATAATTATAACCATATAAGAACTTCTCCATGACATCATAATCAAAATTCCATAAATTCAACAAAATTCTAGAAACTCAACAAAAACTGTTAGAGAAAAACAGCAACCTTGTAAAAGTGAGCACATTAGAATAACTGCAAATTTCTCAACACAAAACTTCCCTCCAGGCAGTCCAGGAAAACTTGGAGTGAAGTTGTTCAGGCTCTAAAAGAAGATAATTCTCAACTCACACTTTCATATTCTGCAATATTAGTCTTCAGAACTAAGAGGGAAAAAGATTTTCCATAACAAAGAAATCTTAAAGAAATACATTACCACTAATGTAGCACTGCAGAAAATACCAACAGAAATCTTAGAGACAGGGAGGCCACAAGCACCAAAGCACCCAAAGCAAAGTATACATCTAACTGGGAAAGTAATTAAACAAAAGTAGTTAGTTTGAAGAGTAGTTACACACACACACAAAAAAAAATTACAAAAGATCAGCGAATTGAGGTGTGTGTGTGTGTGTGTGTGTGTGTGTGTGGTTTTGAAAAGACAAGAAGGGAACCTGGGGATGGCAGAGATTGGAGGCCAGGAGGGGAAGGAAAAATGGGTCAAGACGCAATATCTGTATGTACCAATCCCTCCACAATGAGTGTATTTACTATGTAAATATACTAATAAAATTTGAGAAAAAAATAAAGCAAAAGAAAAATGCTAATTTTAAGCCTGCCGAATATTTTTATGTTAAGGAGACATCTAGGTAGATATTACTTTAAAGTTTCCAAATTATTTTTCCTTTCTATCTCAAAGACAAACACTTTATATGTACTTTTTTTATTTTAAAGAGTAAAAGAAGGATAACATAATAATAGGAGGGGCTTACCAAATTACAGACAAAGTGGTAGGAAATTATCAATGGTTATTGTTTTACATATTGTTATCTATAAGATAGTTTCTCAGGAAAACAAATAGACAAATAATAGTGAGTTACAGACAAAAGAGGTAGGAGATTATCAATAGTTGTTGTACTATACTTAGGTATCTTCAAAGTGGCTTCTAAAGAATATAAATAGAACTATACTTGAGTGACCTACTGAATAATCATTCAATAATTCTCAATGGTAGTTGTAGGAAACACCTAATAATAAACATGCATCCATTTATGAAATAGGATAGGAACAATACAAACATTACAGAGTTATGGATAGATTAGTAGGAAAATATCAATGGCTGCTGTAATACATGGTGGTATCTTCAAAGTGGTTTCTCAGGAAGACAGAGATACACAAGAAGGATCTAACAAGTAGTTACAGCCTAAGGGTTGTCAAAAATCCAGTGAGCCGTCTGGGGCCAAAGCCATTTTTTGTAGCGTTTTCTCTCCAGCCTCCCATCGCATTGGGACCCCACAACCAGTTAGGGTCCTCTCCCCAACTGTCAGCACAGGCAGCAGAAATCCTGCTGCAGACTTCTCCAGAGCCCCACCACAGCCTGTACTGTCAGGGGAAGAATGGCTTCCAAGGAGTCTCCGCAGGTATTGTGCAAGGTCCTCCTGGTTTACAGCTTCCAAGTGGATCTCGTGACCCCAGTCCACTGGACCTCTGACTCCGTGGGCTTAGTCTGCATTCTCATGTTCTCCGAGTCCTTGTTCAGCAGCTGCTCCTCGGCTGACTCTGGACCTTTCTGGTTCTCAATGGCAGGAGCAAGAGTGCCCGTTGTATGGCATGTATTCCCAGGGGTTGTTCAGATTGAATGATTCACACACATGTGTGGGTGGGCAACTGCAGTCGGTGCATGGTGGGCCAATTGTGCCACTGTTTCTCTGTGTCATGATAGATCTCAATTGAGTAGCGGCGGCCGGCCTAAGGGCCGGTGCACAACAGCGCTCACCGCCGCATGGCTCCCCATGCACTGGGGGCCCTCCGTCCGGGGGCCTACGAGGCAAGAAGCTAGCCAGCCGGAAGACCGGCGCTCCCCAACAGTGGCTCCCTGTGAGCCGGAAGCCCTCCCTCCGGGGGCCTACGAGGCAGGGAGTGAGCCGCTGGTCCGAAGACCGGCGCTCCCTGCCCGAGGCTCCCCGTGCATTGGGGGCCCTCCCTCCGGGAGCCACGAGGCAGGAAGCTTATATGTACATTTTAATAGTAATATTTTAATGGTTCCAGTTCCTTAGGCTCACCCTTGTGATCCCACTTTTCTCCTGGACTGTGCACCCTACAATATGACCTACTTCATTACCTTCTGAAATTATTTTGAATATAAAGATCAGAATTTCTAAACTTTCAGAAAAATGTAAATGAAAATATCAAGATTCTGAGCTCCCCACGGATCCAGGTAGAACCAAGATCCCTGCTACCTGAGAAAACACTTATGTTCTGTTTCTGACAAGTCCAAAATATGAGTGGACTAAGCAGTGTATGGCATAAACTGAGCAGGACTTGGTGTCATGGAGTGACTAGCTGGGAAAGATGGCCAAACCCTTTTACACACAGGATAGTAAATATCCAAATACAGCACTGACATTTAAGCTTATTTGCTTTGTGGCCAGTGAATTCCCCACTAAACCTCAAAGCCTAATTTTCATAAAGTACCTTGGTGACTGCTGAGAAGCCTAGCCATGGCCCTCAGGGGACACTCAGGCATTGTGGACAGTTCATCAACCACAAAGGCTGCCCTCCAGTAACACTTAATTTATGATATTATTCAGCAGAACTATCTTGATTTAGATTGTAAAGGAGGGAAAGTGTTTGGGAGCACAAATGCTACCACAAAATTCTGAATAGGGCAGTATTTGATGCTTCAGTTGGACTCTTAGATGATAAGGTACTATAGTTAGGATATAAAAATGACTGGGTTTTATTGTGTATGGACCCTTGATGAACAATTTTATACAGTGCTTAACTGGCATGTCCAACATTTTTTCAAAAAGATAGTCATGAGATCTTCAGAAGTTACTTAACTATTTTGTGCACATTTACTCTAGACACAGACTACTCAGTTGAATTTCACAGTACTTTCATAATCCTCTCCATTCTGTAGTATTTATTCCATTTCTGAAGCTGCTTCATATAAGAAACAAATAAGAATAGCCCTTTAGCCGCTTGTGCCCGGGAAGCTGGGTGGCAGGGAGCTCCAGCCTTTGGGCTGGACCCCAGCCACGCAGACGCCCAGGAGGCAGGCCACCTGCACCTGGGAAGCTGTGTGGTTGAGAACTATCATGGCCCAGAGAAGCAGTGACACAATTGGCCTGTCATGCACCGGCTGGAGGCCCGCCCGGGGATATGTGTGAATCAGCCCGACATGGAGAAACCCCTGGGAATACATGCCACACAACAGGTTGCTCTTGCCCCTGCCATTGAGAACTGGAAAGGTCCAGAGTCAGCAGAGGAGCAGTTGTTTAACAAGGACTCGGAGATCACGAGAATACAGACTGTGCCCAAAGACTTAGAGGTGCAGTTAACAGGGATCATAAGAGCCATTTGGAAGCTAGAAACCAGGAGGACCTGGGACTCCCTGGAAGCCATTCTTCCCCTGACAGTACAGATTGTGGTGGAGGAGCATGTGGAGCTCCAGAGAGGTCTGCATTGAGATTCCTGCTGCCTGTGCTGA